>NW_017263696.1:116732-117013 GCF_001662655.1 Pseudogymnoascus verrucosus
GAACATCATATTAAAGTAGTATCTTACTATTTCTCAACCCATGGTTGCAGCCGTGTATTGTCCTTCCCATTCGGAGCGCCCTTCTTGTCACCCAAAGCCTCCGCCTCCTTCTTGCGCGCCTTAAGATCGAAGAATCCTGCCATTTCAGTCCTATCTCTTCAAAGTATTGTTTCGAAGTTTTCCAACGCTGAATCGTGAGTTACCAGGTCCTACTTGCGCGTCTACACCAAATTCGCAGTCGTCCAGCTTGGGGAGACGCGACGCGGAGAATTAGCGCGCCC
>NW_017263696.1:117203-118120 GCF_001662655.1 Pseudogymnoascus verrucosus
AGACCCTCAACCCCCTCCTCCCAGCAACGACGCAGCTGCAGCTGCAGAAACTCCAGCAGCAACTCCACCCCCAGCTGCAGCAGTAGTCGATGATAACAGCCCCGCGGCCCGCCGCCGTCGTCGGATCTTCATCCAGACAAAGAAGAAAGCCGAGTTCATCCATGACATCCTCGTCAATCTAGACATGTTAATTTACGCCGAGCTGTGCTTCATGTATTACAACGAGTACTCCCCCCCCCCCCCCCCCAAATTTACAACACGCACGCTAACCCACACCCCGCAGCTGCTCACTCTTCCGCTTCCTCCTCCGCTCAATAACCCAACTCGTCTTCCTCTCCCCCGCCGCCAAGCCCCCACCCATGCCCGGCCCACGCCCCTTCATCCCCGCCCTCCTCTCCACAAACATGCTCTGCGTCTTCCTCCACCTAGCCACTGCGCGCCCTTCCGGGTCGGAGCTCACGCGAGGCTACTTGCACGGGGGGATAATAGTCGATTTTATCGGGCAACGCGCGCCGTCTACGAAAGCTGTGTTAGTGGGGCTGGATATCTTGATACTGGTACTCCAGCTTGTAATGCTGTCTGTGCACGTTGAAGAAGCGGTGCTGAAAGCTGCGCTGGCGAATCGCGATGGGATGACCGCTTATATAGCCGGAGGCGGCACGGGGGTTGATCCTGCGGAGCGGGATGCTGTGGATCTGGAAATGGGTACGGGTACTCCGGGCGGGGAGATGGGGATGGAGATGGGGATGCAGGATTTATCAGCCCCCGATGGCGCGGGCGCGGAGGAACGCGATGTCCTCCTTGCGGAGAGGATGAGGCGCGCAGAAGAGGGAGGGGATGCAGGGGTCGTAGATGCGTTTTATACGGGGAATGTGGTGGTGGGGACGTTTGATGTGGTGGGGACTGTGAGGGCGCAG
>NW_017263696.1:118176-268339 GCF_001662655.1 Pseudogymnoascus verrucosus
GGGGGGCGAGGGCGAGGGGGGGTGTTACCAGACGGTTGGGGACTATGGCGTAGAAGGGTGTATGATAGTGGGATGTTTGGGCTGTTTTGGGAGTTTGGTGTGGCAGTCACGACGGGGAATCGAGCGATGGCTTTTGCCTTTATATTGCATGCTGGGTGTGTACCCTGCTGTGTGTTTTCTGCAAATTACACGCATTATTGAGGAATCAACACAAGACACAATGACAAGACTCAACATCATCGTTTTTAGATTCAGCTAAATCTACGACACCAGCTGCAGGCGTGACTTTCCACAAAGAAATCTATTGCTCCGGTCTACCACCATACCATCCCCAACCAGGGCGCGCTTAGTTAGCAGCGCCGGAGATGAAGAACCACTTGTCGATGCTTGGGTCAATTGGGGCTGGGGCGAGCTCCTGGTTCTGGGGGATGTGCGGCAGCTGCTCGGGGGAGATGCGGCTGGGGGAGTTCTTGACGGCAACGTTGGTGCTGTGGGGTGTTTGTTAGCTGCTGCGTCTAGCATTGCGGAAGGGGAATGGGGTAAGACTTACAGAGAAACATCGCCGGGCTGGGTCTTGCCGGTGATGAGCTTCTCCCACGCCTCAGCGCACTCACGGACAACGTCAGTGGCGTACCTGGGATATTGTTAGCGCGCGCTCTTCTCATATTAAGGAATTCCACGGGGTGCGCACTTCTTGTTCTTGCACTCGCCAGTGAAAGCGAACTGGTTCTCAGGCTTTCCGTCTGGGATCTTGTAGATGCGGAACCACTCATTCGTAGCCCTCAGGAGGCCAGGAAGGTGGCGCTCGACATCCTCGACGTCGTTAAGCTTAGGTGCCAGCGGGTCGTTGACATCGATGACGATGACCTTCCAGTCGGTCTCCTCCTCGTCGAGGAGCGCCATGACGCCGAGAACCTTGACCTGCTTGACCTGGCCGGGGTAGCCGACGAGCTCGCCGATCTCGCACACGTCGAGAGGGTCGTTGTCGCCCTTGGCCTTGGTCTCGGGGTGGATGACGTTGGGGTCTTCCCAGGTCTGGTGGGGGTGTGTAAGTGTGTGTGTTGTCTCTTGTCCCGTCGTACGAGGGGGGGAGGGGTCATACCTGGGGGAAGGCGCCGTAGTTCCAGAGGTAGCCCTTGTGGGGGAAGCAGTTGCGGACGAAGCGGAGCTTGCCCTTTTTGATATCCTGCTTGATGGGGTTGAGGGTCTCCTCCTTGGAGATCTAGAGGGGTGTTGTCAGCATGGTTTTGGATGCGAAGGCGGTGTGGTGCGGGGTAGTGAAAATGAGGTTTATAAATCGTAGAAAGCGTAAGGGATATAAGTCATACCTCAAGCTTGCCATTGGTCCATCTTGGGATCTCAACGACCATGTTCAGGATGGTCTGCTGCTCGTTGGCGTAGAGAGGGATATCGTGGAAGGGGGAGACGGGCACGCCATCCTTCTCGATGTAAACGCGGTGCTCGAGGGTGTTGGCAGCACCAATCTTGCGAACGGTATATTGAGGAGCCATTTTTGTAGAATCGTTTCCAGCAGGCAGGCTGGAGGGAGATGGAGAATTTAAAGAATGCGAACCCGAGAAGTGACGGGCGATCTGTGCTGTCCGTGACTGTGACGGTTTAATTGTGGTGTTGTGAGACGATTGTGTTGTGGTGCGGGAGAAAGTCGAGGAGGGGCGGGCAGCGGTGGTGGGGCTTAGGCTCGCCAGTCTTACTCCAGCTACAGCGGGAGACTGCAGCTGTACAGCAATCACAGGGAGAATAGAGTGGAAGGGTGTCCGCGACCGGGGTAGCGGATATAGTCTCGGGCTGCTTTTGGGGAGCGTAGGGCGAATGGCTCGTAGTGATGACATGCGTCTAAACAGGCGTAGCAAGCGTAACAAGCTTAATAGACAATAGATTTATAAAATATCGGGATATATAGGAGTAAGAATTAGGGGATCTAGGCCTTCTATATGGGGTGAAGCGGAAGGAAAAGGGGAAATATTAGCTCTGGGTCGGCCGTCCAAGCGGCACCCGAGGCACTGCAAAATATGTCTTCTATGCCGAACTTCGGTGCCAAGAATTTCCGCCATAGGCCAAAACAAGTTTCCGCTGCGGCGGAGACGGTGGGATTTTGGGTTGGAGGGGCTAAGAATGCACGTGCGATGGCGGAATCCTTGGTATTTTGCGGGTAGATTTGAGCCCTAGAGGGGAAAAGAGGGTGGAGGAAAGTTACGATAAATCACGTGATATTAGCGGAGTTGTCAGCGGAAGTTCATGGCACTCACAGGCGGAGCGGGAAATATTTCCTTAACCTTCCGCTCCTCTCCGCCCTCCGCCCCGCTCCTACCGATAACGATTCAAAATTGTGGCGGCGATACACTCCCTATGGACTTCTTGGCTTTCTCCTTTCTCACTTCACATCCACCCTCTTCCCTTGCTATGTTATGTTACGCCTCGCAACCTCCATCATGACGAACTCTCCCAAAAGGGTCCCCATCCCCCGCAACGGGGTCGACTACCGCTGCAAACTCGTCCTCGCCCCCATGGTCCGCTCCGGCGAGCTGCCCTCGCGCCTCCTCGCCCTTCACTACGGCGCCGACCTCGTCTGGGGCCCCGAAACCGTCGACCGCTCCATAATCGGCACTACGCGCACCTTCAACTCCGCCCTCTCTACCGTCGACTTCACGCGCCTCTCCAGCAACGGCTCTCATGGGCCCCGCAAGGATCAAAAGGAGAGCGTCATCTTCCGCCTCCACCCCGCGCGCGAGGGCAAGAAACTCATCTTCCAAATGGGCACCTCGGACCCCGAGCGCGCGGTCGAGGCTGCGAAACTGATCGCCGGCGACGTCGCGGGCATCGACGTCAATGCCGGGTGTCCGAAGCCGTTTAGCACGAGCGGCGGCATGGGCGCAGCGCTGCTGCGCACGCCTGATAAATTATGTGCGATCCTAGAAGCGCTGGTGGCTAATATCGCCTCGGAGTTCGAGATAGGGATTAGTGTTAAGATTCGCCTGCTGGAGACGCGGGAGGAGACCGAGACGCTGGTGCGCAGGCTCTGCGCGACGGGGATTACGGGGCTGACGATTCATTGTCGGACGACGCCGATGAGGCCGCGGGAGAAGGCGATTAGGGAGCAGTTGACGATGATAGCGGATATTTGTCGGGAGATGGGGGTGGCGTGTCTGGCGAATGGGGATGTGACGTGTCCGGAGGATGCGCAGGAGCTGGTTAATACGTTTGGGGTTGAGGGGGCGATGATTGCGACGGCGGCGGAGACGAATCCGAGTTGTTTTAGGAGGAAGGAGGATGGGGGGTTAGCGCCGTGGAGGGAGGTGGTGGAGTTGTATCTGAGGACGAGTATGGAGGTGGAGAATCGGTGGGGGAATACGAAGTACCTCCTTGGGCACCTGGTTCCGGGGAAGGACCCGGTGTATCGTGGTGTTACGGGGAGTAAGAGTTATACGGGGATCTGTGAGCTGCTTGGGTTTCCGGAGCTGGTTGAGCGGGCTAAGGAGGTGGATCATGCGCTGGGGTTGGATGTGGTTCCGGTGAAGCAGGGGAAGAAGAAGCAGAATAGCACGGCTGATGCTGCGGGTGGTCAGTCGGGGAAGAAGGAGAAGCGGAAGCCGCTGTCTACTCGTGGCGTCGAGAACTCAAAGCCAGCTGTGGGGACCTCGAAGCCGGCTGTTCAGAGCCCAGCGGTGTCAATTGATATACCACAGCCAGCTATGGAGAGTGCACTGGCAGCGCAGCTGGTTTAAAGCGGCTACGTTGAAAACTGGGAAAGGGTTCTTTGAGAGGGAACTACTTATACACAAAAGGCGTTTATGGCACATAAGGAGTTGGCATTACATTTATATACTGTAATTATAGGTAGAAGTAAGTTTAACAGCTTACTTAAATATAGAAATAAGTTTAATAATTAGGAGGGATGTGATTCTAGCCCTGTGAATTAGGCAGAATCAGGCATCATCATTCTAAAACCTATGATGTATTATACTGTAGTGTTTCCTTGTAGAATAGCCTTCGGGGCCATGGCATAAGTAAAGGCCGTAGCCCTATAGAATTCTACAGGTTTGGTTCGCGCTTAGAAATCACACCAGTAGCCTATAATAGCCACGTGCTTAATACATCATTCGACGAGCAAAATTACTAGTGCTTAAGTAAACATCTTTACTCTTCTTCTAATATCAACAACTTTAATAACTTAGAGTTAACAATAAACATTAACTACACGACTTAAATGTTACACTCCCTAGTTGACATTTAAAAGATTATTGTAACATTAACATAAATACAAGATGGCTATGCGTGCTGAACCAGACGTGGACCTCGAAGGGGTGTCAGATGTGGAAGCCACGATCGACTTCACAAACCCCAAAGACTTCACTAAGACCGTGCAATCGTTCTTTCTCAATGCGAACGCCCGCGACCCTGTTGGAGACCACACTGTTCTAGTCACAGGATACCCAAATAAATGGTTTAACCCCGACAACGACAAATCCACTCTGGTACCAGGAGCACACAAAGCCTTATACTACCACAATACTGAGATCCTTCTCCTAACAATGTTAGGACTCCCACATGAAATCGCCGCGAGGGAGTTTAGCAACAGCTTTATCATCAAGATCGACGCAATGGGATGCCGTGATGATATTATGTCAACAGGGGGGGCGACGAGGTCAATGAGCAACATAAGCAAAGAGCCTGATGCTTCGTGGGGCCCAGATACAGCTCTCCCTCCTACCAACTCGACCTTCATATTAGAGGCCGGTGCATCAGAGAGTGGTCGGGCCTTAGGCCGTGATGCCAAAATATGGCTAGAACACGAGGAATCTCACGTTACGCAGGTGATAACGATAAAGATCTCCCGGCGGCAACCAGAGATCGTATTTACAGTCTGGAAGAGGGGCCGAGAACACGGAGACACTAGAGCTAACCATCCACTGCGGGCAGTGGTGGATCAGCAAATCCAGGTTACGTTGCAGGAAGGGAGACCTGTCACTGATGGGATGCTGCGACTGTCTTTCGAGGAGATATTCGAGCGACCACAGCAGCTAGGAACAGCAGAGGGGGATCTAACTTTCTCCACTCGCGAGCTCGGAGCCATAGCGAGAAAGGTGTGGCGACGGATGGGAAACGACATTGAGTGATGGGCGCGAATTCGCGCCCACCACTCAATCCCCGTCACGGTATTTGGAGATTTGGAGACGATCTCGCTCAGTTTCGGGGATTTCGCCTGGACAACCGCCCAGCACTGACACAGCCGCCTACCGTCGCATCCATCTCCAACCAATCACATGACTCCAATCCCACCAAATCCCCAATTCGCCCCATAATTCATCGATTACCGTGGTTATCCGTCGGTAAAGAGTCCATCTCCACCCTGTCCATTACACTCCATTACCCCGCAAAGGACGTGTTTCCCCAACAATCACCATACAATAACCATACAAGCCATACAAAGCACCCAGCCATTCACCCCGTCTAACTGACATCGTTACCCCGTTTAGGAAGTTATTTGCGGTACCTCCGCGGCTTCGGCGAAAGAAATAGCTTGCAGGTAACGGTAAACTGTGGCCAGCCACTTGTCTTTAGTATTGTGGACTTTGTTTCTGGGCGAATAAAGCTCTATCCCGCTCCCTGCTACTCGTATAGTCTCTTTCTCCCCTCCTCCTCTGCTCCTTCCCCTTCTCACGTCTTTCTCTCCCTCTCTTCATCTTCAGCTTCAGCTTCATCTTTTACCTCTCACCTACCTATCCCGGTAACTCACAATGCGTCGCTCCATCGCCCGCAGCGTCCCCGCGCTCGCCTCCCGCGCCAGGCCCTCCCTCACCCCTCGCCTCGCCGGCCTCTCAACCACAACCCCAATCCAAGCTTCCAAGCCCACCATCCGCACTCTCCACATCACCTCGCGCTCCCAGCAAGCCTCCTCCGCCGGCGTGAAGCTCACCTCCACCACGACCTCCTACCCAACTTCGCACGAGAAGATCCAGAACCCCGTCGACACCCCCTTCTTCATCGACAACAAGTTCGTCGCCTCCACGACGAGCGAGTTCATCGACCTCCACGACCCCGCCACCAACAACCTCGTCACCCGCGTCCCGCAGAACACCGACGAGGAGCTCCGCGCCGCCGTGGCGAGCGCGCAGGCCGCGTTCCCGGGATGGCGCGCCACGAGCATCGTGTCGAGGCAGCAGATCATGTTTAAGTTCGTGCAGCTGATTCGCGAGAACTGGGACCGTCTGGCTGCGTCCATCACGCTGGAGCAGGGGAAGGTGGTTTCTGATGCGAGGGGGGATGTGCACCGTGGTCTGCAGGTCGCGGAGAGCGCGTGTGGTATCACGTCCCAGCTTACTGGTGAGGTGTTGGAGGTGGCCAAGGATATGGAGACGAGGAATTACCGCGAGCCATTGGGTGTTGTTGCGGCTATCTGCCCGTTCAACTTCCCCGCCATGATTCCACTTTGGTCCATCCCAATCGCCACGGTCACCGGTAACTGCCTGATCCTCAAGCCATCTGAGCGTGACCCCGGCGCGGCCATGATTCTCGCCGAGCTCGCAAAGGAAGCCGGTCTTCCAGACGGTGTCCTGAACATTGTTCACGGCTCGCACAGGGCCGTTGACTTCATCCTCGACGCGCCGGAGATCAAGGCCATCAGCTTCGTCGGCAGCAACAAGGCTGGAGAGTACATCTACAGCCGCGGCTCCGAGAACGGCAAGCGTGTCCAGGCTAACCTCGGCGCGAAGAACCACGCTGCCGTCCTGCCAGACTGTAACAAGAACCATGCTCTTAACTCCATCGTTGGCGCTGCTTTCGGTGCTGCGGGACAGAGATGCATGGCCCTCAGCACCCTGGTCATGGTTGCTGAGAGCAAGGACTGGCTCCCTGAGCTTGCGGACCTCGCTAAGTCGCTTGTCCTTAACGGTGGGTTCGAGAAGGACTCTGATCTGGGACCGGTTATCAGCAAGCACAGCAAGGAGCGTATTGAGGGTCTGATTGCTAGCGCCGAGGAGGAGGGTGCTACTATCCTCCTCGATGGCAGGGGTTACAAGCCCGCTGACCCCAAGTTCGCTAACGGTTCGTAACCCCCTTCACTCTCTCAATATACATACATATCTAACGAAAAACAGGCAACTGGGTCGGCCCAACCATCATCACCGGCGTCAAGCCCCACATGAAGTGCTACACAGAAGAGATCTTCGGCCCCGTCCTCATCGCCCTCGAAGTCCCCACCCTCACCAGCGCCATCGACCTCATCAACGCCAACGAATACGGCAACGGCGTCGCCATCTTCACTAAGTCCGGCGCCACCGCACAGGCCTTCCAGAAGCACATCGAGTGCGGCCAGGTCGGCATCAACGTCCCTATCCCCGTGCCCATCGGCGTGTCGAACTTCTCGTTCACGGGCAACAAGAAGAGTATTGCGGGTGGTGGCGCGAATACGTTTTATGGAAAGATTGGACTCAACTTTTATACGCAGCAGAAGACGGTGACGAGTTTGTGGAAGGAGGAGGATGCGTTGGCTACGAAGGCTGATGTGTCGATGCCGGTGCATCATTAGGGGCCGGGTGTTTAAGCTAAGCTAAGCTGGTTGGTGGTTTGAATGCAGAATGTTAAAGCAAGCAATATTAATATTGTGTATATGTACACGTGAGCAAGCGCGTACTATGAATGATCCCCTTCGTGACTGCCAGCATAACCCCCCCCCCAAAAAAAAACACACATTACATCATCTATCCAGATCAGAACCAACAATATAATGCACTGTATGTCTCCTCCCATTGATAGGGATGGTTGCGTGGCTGAAGGAGCATAACAGCGATCTGCACTCGTTTGGCCCGCTCAGTACCTGTCAATCATCCTGGAGGACCCACGAAGTTCAATTGCACGTAGAAGTTGTATGCAGTGGTTGGGTGCGGGTATTTCCCCCCTTCTAGGAGAATCCTCTATTTTTTGCAATTTTTTTGGCTTATATGAGAACTCCCACAGACGCCTGTGAGGAGGAGTTTTTTGAGATTTTGAGGATTTGGGATATCAATAAAAGCTCATGGAGACGAGGTGAAGCGAGGTGAGGCGATGCGTTGGGGGGGTGGGATGGGACTGTGTATATTAATGATGAGGAAGGGCAGGTGCGGTGGTTGAAGTTGTGGATGTGGAAGTGGAAGGAGCGGTGGTTGTGGAAGGAGTAAAGGGGCGACGGCTATGGTGGGATGGCGGCAAAGGCGGAAGGAATGAACGGCGCGTGTAGATAACATAGGTCCATTATTAATATATCCGGGTATACCCACGCACGCGCCCCCTACTTCTTAACCAACCTATACTTCCCCCCCGCCAACTCCAGCTCCCCGGCCGCCACTTTCGTAGAAAGGTACTCCGCAAGCTCCTCATTACTATACGGGAACCCCTCTACAATCAGCATCTTAAGCATCATCCCAATCTGCGCCAATGGCATCTTCGCCGCGCTATTCTTTAGCATCCCCTGGATGAACTTCCAGTACATAGCCATCTTATCCTCCACCTGTGACCCCCGCGCAGGTCCATCATCCGTACTTCCACCAGCCGCGGCAGCTGCGGCTGCGGCGTCGGAGCGCTGTCGCTCCGCGGGGTTGAGGGTTTCGAGAACGGCGAACTCGTCGGGGCGGGGAGAGTGGAGGACCATTTTGCCGACCCAGAAGGCAAGCGCAGAGCGCAGGAGCCCGTCGTCCATTTGGAGGTGCTCAGCGAGGTATTCGAAGCTCCTCGAGACCGGTTCAGCACCCTGCGGCGCGCCCTGGAAGGCCCAGATGACGGCAGCCTGGTAAGTGTGGACCACCTCCGTGATAGTGCGGTCTTCGAGTTCGATATCCACCGTCGCGTGACCCAGAGCATGCAACCACGCCAGCTTTCTTGCGTTCTTGAGAGACTCGAAACCCGCCTCGTAGCGCTGCTGGAGGTGTGCGATAGGGTCGGGGACTTTGTAAGTCTCGTCCTGGAGCTGGGGCCAGAAGAGGCGGGAGAGGATTTTGGCGTGGAGGGAGGGCTTGAGGAGGCCTTCGGGACTCATGTCGTCTTGGGCGGTGCGGAGGGTGTGCAGGCTTGCGGTGGTGATTTCTTCGGCGCTGGGGTCGAGTTTTTGGGCGCGCCGGATGGCGCTGTTGAGGCGTCGAGAGTCTTGGATATCTTTTATCATTACTTCGCAGCTTTGGAGGCTGGATTCGCCGAAGCGGGTTTTGAGGAGTTCGAGGACTTTGATCTGGGGGGTGTTAGATGGGAAGATACGCAGGTTTGTATGGACTTACCTCTCGGTCGAAATCTCCGTCGTTCTTGAGGAGATTGTCCCCGATGATACTCTGGAACTCCTTGATGAAGACATCTTGGGAGCCGAGTACACCAATCAATGTTCCAATAATGTCAACATTCTTTCGGCGTTTATATCCAGGGCCAGCATCCACTGGATCTGGAACCCATTCCATATCATTCCAATCCATATCATCGTCAGGGCCCTGTGTACTATCAACGCCGCTGTTAAGCAAATATGCCAGCTCAACAAGCTTGTCTCCATTAGAGCTGCTGGGTTTGCCCTTTTCAACATCCTTATCAGCCAGCAAACCAGTAATGATAATCCTCACGGTGTCTTCCCGCGAACACAGATAAACTTGTAACGGGTAGGCGACACGATCAAGGAGAACCTTTGAATGGTCCAGCGCGTGGAAGGAGCATATCATAGCAATATATGTTCTCAAAATCTCCAGGGTTGACTTCCCAGGGTGTAGCAGTCGCTCCTTAAGCTCCACAGTAAAGGCCTCAGTTAACTGCAGGCGACGCTGTGGCGTAGTAATAGCGGTTCTGAGGTCGTCAATTGCTCCGCCGCCATTGGGCCAATGGACAACAATGTCGAATAACTCTGAAGTTCGGAGGCTTGCGAGGCGTCCAATAGCCATTTCTTTCCACTTTTCCAGGTCGCTATATGCGACTTCGGTGGAGTCTAATTGACTCAATATCTCGACAGCTAGTCGAGCGTACTCGTTCTCTGTCCAGGCACAGAGATCTGTAACACATCTGGATGGCTTTGAGTGGTTCACCACTCTCGGTACTAGGGGCTCTTCCTCGGTGGAGAGCGATGAGGGGCCAACGAGTGAGCTCCTGAAGTGCTGAGACTTTCTCCGTTTTGTAACTTCCGCGAGAGTTGGCGGGGATGGCTCATCTTTCCATACACGCTGGTAAGTGCCATAAACGTATGTAGACATGCTAGTATTCATGGCCTCGGCGAACATGATCTGGAACTTCTCGCCCCCTAAGCCGACATTATGCAATGCCTGTGCAAGCGCCAGAAGCTTCGTCCTGGCATCTTCTTGTTCCATCTTGTCTGGAGATACCCGGGTGCCGTCCACAACGCGAGGAACAGCGAGAACGATAGGGATCTCTCGATTCACATACCACTCAACGGTCTCCCAGACAGAATCGGGCACAGATTTCCTCACCAGAGCCTGGAAGTCACGATGAAATCCGCCTTTAAATGATTCCGGTAAGGAGGAGCTCCGGTGGCTCAATGTCTTCTCTATTTCAGTCACCTTATCCAGGTACAAACTTTGAGCTTGCACCAAAACCTGCAGCGTACGCTGCAGCAGCTCTTCATGGCCAAACCCAGTAACAGCATTCTCAAGCCATGGCTGCACCGTCCGGAAAAAATGAGACCGCATACTTTGGGACAACCATTTCACAAGGTCTTCATGATGCGCCGCATATGGCAGGCGGGTTTCCGGCGTCAAGACATCCAGTAAAGCCGTTCCGTATTTCAATGGAGGCGACGCCTTCTCCGCGCTATGAATCTCTTGTCCATAAGGACTGAAGGGTTCATCCTGGAATGATAGCCAGCTGGTCACTACGTGCCATGATCTGTCCCAAGTGACCTGGTCCTGGACATGTCGTGACGAGTCCGACCGGGTATCGGATGGAGGTTGATAATCCGCACTACGGGTCACAAGATGCTGATTCCCCGTCCCTCTAAATCCTCCAAATGGCTGTCCAGGCGCCGTGAATCCGGTGTTTGGCGTCGACTTGGGAGTGGGCTCAGAGACAGCGACAGTGTATTTCTCGAAGACGGAGTTGAAAACCTGTCTTTGACGCGCCTTGACGCCCATTTGCGCCATATTTGAAGTTGGTGCCTCCTCACGGGAGGTATTTCATGATAATTATAACTCTCTGGGTATCATATTTCGCACAGTCGCTGTATCGCGGGGTTGTGTTGCGTCACGTTGTCTAAACACGCTAGTGCTTGTAGTCCCCAGTTGGGAAATCGCGAAACTATTACGAAGTCACATGACTTCCGGACATAAATTTTCTATCTGCCGCGAATTGAACCAGTCCACAAAAACATTGTCTCATCGTTCTTCGTCAAAGGGAAGATGGGACTTGCTCCAGTGCAGTACAGCATACTGTATTTATGTCCATTATGCAAGTCGCTTTCTTTCTTTACTTATTATCATGAGTGTCACTTCTTCAATGCCCTATGGAGCCAAATGGGCCAAGTCTACTGAGTAAGCCAAAAATCGATGATGGATCTATTTTGCCCCTTTTTCTTACGTCAGTCCCGTGACGTTTTGGTGTGTCCCCCTCCAAAAAAATCTAGACAGTCCCACATATTAGGATCGCCCTCCTATGAGGAGCAAAAGACGTGTAAAGAGTGGGAAAATCAGAGTGTGGGGAAGCAAAACCAATCCAACACCAAAGGTCGTGGTAGGTAATAACAATCTAAGTAACAGCTCTTTCCTCGTCTTCTCTTATACACCTATTCTATTCCTTCCCCGTCAGACTACCTCGTTCCCAAGCCAAGCCAGAGTGTTTTAGTTGTACGGAAGAAGACAAGCAAAAAATATAAGAAGAGAGAGAATCCATGATTGACGTCGTTTGCTGTATCACGAGAGCCCAAGGCCTAGTCAACGATGGTGCAAAGCGGTATGCCCGTCGAAGAGGTTGATATCCCATCGACCAATGGATACCCTACTCAAGATAAAACCACCAAATACGAAGCCCAGCTTGAAAAACAGATCGTACCTCGCGAACAATATGTGTAAGTCTGCCATAGACTCTTTCCCGCGACCAACCCCTGACAGCAGCCATGCAGTAAATCGGGCTTCGCCGGCATCCTCGGATCCCCATATGTCCTCGCATGCGCCTCGTTCTCCGCCATGGGCGGCCTCCTCTTCGGCTACGACCAGGGCGTCGTGTCCGTCATCCTCGTCATGGAGCAATTCCTCTCGGAGTTCCCACGCGTCTCGGATACCGCAGGAGGAGCCGGGTTCTGGAAGGGCCTGTTGACCGCCATGATCGAACTTGGCGCGCTCATCGGAGCCATGAACCAGGGATGGATTGCGGACAAGATATCGAGAAAATACTCCATCATGGTAGCGGTTGTGATCTTCCTCGTCGGAAGCATACTGCAGACTGCTTCGAATGGATATGCCATGCTCGTCGTCGCGAGACTGATCGGTGGAGTCGGGATTGGCATGCTTTCCATGGTCGTGCCGCTCTACATCTCAGAGATTAGCCCTCCGGAGATTCGAGGAACCCTACTCGTGCTCGAGGAGTTAGCAATCGTGGGTGGAATTGTGGTCGCATTTTGGATTACCTACGGCACAAGATTCATACCCGGTGAATGGTCATGGCGCCTCCCGTTCCTCCTCCAGATCATTCCAGGCGTCGTCTTGGGCTGTGGAGTGCTTGCACTGCCATTCTCCCCGCGTTGGCTCATATCTAAGGGGCGCCACGAAGAGGCATTGGACTCGCTGTCCAAACTGCGCCAGCTACCACCCGACAATGCCCTCGTCCTGAGAGAATGGACGGAGATCAGGGCCGAGGTGATGTGCCACCAAGAAATTAGCGCTGAGCGCCACCCAACGCTCCACGCTGAGCCGACGCGTCTCAACCGGATCAAGTTGGAGCTCGTGTCCTGGCTCGACTGCCTCAGACCCGGGTGTATCAAGCGTACTCACGTCGGTACGGGCCTCATGTTCTTTCAACAATTCGTGGGTGTCAACGCAATGGTTTATTACAGCCCGACTTTGTTCAAAACTATGGGCCTCGAGTACGATATGCAGCTCATCATGTCCGGTGTCCTCAATATCTGCCAGCTCGTCGGCGTGGCATCCAGTCTCTACACAATGGACCGCGTCGGTCGCAAGCCGCTCCTGGTATGGGGAAGCGTACTGATGTCAGTCTCCCACATCATCATTGCCGCGCTCGTCGGCGTCTTTGGCAAAGACTGGACGCATCACCGCAATTCAGGCTGGACATCAGTTGCATTCCTACTGTTCTACATGCTCGCATTTGGGGCTACTTGGGGACCCGTACCCTGGGCCATGCCATCGGAGATCTTCCCCAGCTCGCTGCGAGCAAAAGGAGTCGCATTATCCGTCTGCTCCAACTGGTTGTAAGTTCACCTCATCAGATAATCCCCCCCAAAACCAGCCAGATCACTAATCGTGCACGCAGTAATAACTTCATCATCGGACTCATCACGCCACCGCTGGTGCAGAACACGGAATGGGGCGCCTATCTCTTCTTCGCCATCTTCTGCGTGCTATCAGGGATATGGGCATTCTTCTTCGTGCGCGAGACGAACGGCAAGACCCTCGAAGAGATGGATGGCGTGTTTGGCGACTCCGCGAGCGCCGAGGACGAGGAGCGGAGGCGCAGGATCGAGGACATTCTGCGCATCCGGGATGGAGATGCAGACAGTAGGGCTGAGGGGGAGGTTGGGGTGCTCCAGGGAGACAAGGAGGCTGAATAACGGCGGTTGGGGCGGTTGGGGGGGCGGGGTGTCTCCACCCAGGCATACGAGGTGCCGGGCCAAAACTGGCGATGCGAAGGATCGAGACAAGAGGTACCGTACTGTACAGTACAATACCTTTGCTATATGCAATGCTTATCGGCCCGGCTCAACGTTGAGGGACGCCACGCAGGGGATCAGGAGAGCTGCGGATGATACCGTACTCTATATACATGCCCGAATAGGAAATAAGGCGGATATGACAGCAGGGCATGATAGAAACAAAGCAATTTCTCCTCCTCGTATCATACCCTACGTATGCAGCATGTCGCTGTCGTGCGGCCCCGACAGATCGGGGACGTGATGTGAATCTGTATCTGCATAAACAGCTGGACCCTTGAGCAGCTGCCTTCACGGACTCGAATTATCTCCGTGCCTTGGAAGTGGACGGCTCAGGTCGCACTGTGGTCGCCTTCGTATGGCAGCATATGCACATGCGTAGCTGCTTAGCCCCCAAGGTAACAACACCCCCTGCCCGCGAAGGAAGCTCGTCCTCGTATCCAAGCTACGTTCTGGGCCTATAGATGCGGCTCCGCGGATTAGGCATACTGCCACATCTGCGCGTGCATGGGGAGGTCATGCACGGTCGGGGGTTGAAGGGAAAGGAGGGGGCTACGTCGCTGGGGTTTTCACGCATCCGCGTGGATGTCGGGAGGGAGTCCTTGGTTGAAAATGAACGGATAGCTGGGAGCACAGTTTAAGATTCTCGTACGGCAGAGCGACGTAGGGGTCGCGCTTATGATGTTGTACAGCGCCGGAGGACAAGCTGGATTGGGAGAGTTGGCCGATAGGGCTGAGAGGGTGGGTATGACGTATAGCTGTGAGGCACTGGATGGGAGACCGCAGGAGGAGGAAGGGAGGAGGAGGTGATGCAGGCTGATTAGGGTTGATTGTGAAACATGCGCTCGTATTCATGAATGTTTATAGGGCTGAAGGAACGCATATCGAGGGCGTTTTGAGGGCGTTTTCGCGGGCGTTTTTGTGGCTGCTGGGCTAGACCGAAGGATGCGGGGTGCGGTTCATCGGATGAGATGAGGGTTAAGATGGGCTGCGGGTGATCGGGTGGGCGGGGGTTGGGGAGTGGATTGATTTGAGACGGGAAGGCGGGAAGTGGCGGCAGGAGCGGAAGTGAGAAATTTGGTGGAGTTCGTCAATACTATGATGGTGGTGATGGTGATATCTAGGCCACAGGAAGGGAACGGATTGGGCGCACAGGACAAGCTTCCCTGCCCTGAGGATCCTGTCTTAGAGGCGAATTAGAGGACGAGGAATTAGATACTGAACAGCAAGAGCACAATAACAACGCTTCCATAACTGCCGGCCCTCCTGATCACTCAGCAGTGAGAGGGAAGGACGGCATCGCGGTCCTACCCTACGATTCAGTGCATGCAGCTTGATCGTTGTCGATGTCAGCACTAGCATCTATTTGCGTGACTTGGGGGCCAAAAATCTAGAGGGGTTGCAGTCGTGGCACCACCAGGGTGCACGTGGCTTGCTGGTGCGGGCTGGAAGGGGAATTTCTGCACCTGTCCAGGGTGTGAAAAGGGGATTCATCGGCGTTGTTGTTAGGTTGTGGTTATCGTTGTCGTCGCCAGGGTTTGAAAGGCGGAATGAAGGGAGGCCATCCTAGTGTGATAGCGGAAGTTGACTCTAGCACTCCATGTCAAATGCTCTTCACCACGCCCAGCAAATCACTCAATAACACCAGACCTCTATGGGCCACCACACCAATAGCACCTAGTCCGTGTGGGGTGGGTGGGGAGGGTGGAGAGGGTGGGGGCCAAAAAGTGGCGTCGTCGGACAGGGAGGACACGGCCCAGATGCTCCAGCGGAAACGGTGGAGACACAAACTGACGAACGAACGATGACGCTTGGAGCGCAGGGGAGAGGTGATATAGTACCATGCATGGAACCGGAGTTTACAGACTGCATATCTCCATGTGACAGGCTGCGAGGGAACGACTGGCTATGGAGAGAAGAGTTTTGCGCTGTTTTATGTCAAATCCTAAGGCGTCTTTGGCATCGTGCTGCCAATGGAAAGTGCTGCTGAGGATGCCCGCTGCTTCAGCTCGTCGCTGGCAATTGCTGGGCGATGTGGCCGGCCTTTTGAGAACAACATGAATGCTCCTATATGCTTTTGTAGGGCATGCGCGGATAATCCGTGCAGATGCTCCTTCCTGATACAGCTCAGGTGCAAGTATCCACCTTGAATCCTACAGCGCACAAACCACCCACCAAGACGCCGACAGCGCACGCACTGACTTGAGCCATCCATACATGTAACTGCATGAAAACCTTACGTCAGCACCCTAGCTGCCAAGTGTAATTTGCAGCAGCAGCCAGGACAGGGGAGAAACCGGTCAAGAAAAGACGAGCACCGGTTACTCGATTGGGAACCCGATAAAAACCATGTGATATCCGGGATTCGGCATCTCTGAAACTCAAATCATTATGCAATATAGGACACGGCGGAGAAAATGGCGCGCCCTAGCGCAAGCCCCAATTTTCGACAGTTCGATGCCTAGAGGGGGGAGAGGCAGGAAGGTCCCCCGCTCTCCACTCCCCTGGTGACGATCTTGGACGCTAAATATCTTTGCGAGACATTTTGTACCAGGGTCGCATGGGATGGCTGTCGCGGCTGAGATTGTATCCGAGAGAAGGTTAGAGCGACAAGACAACCAAGGGAAAGGGGGTCGCGCCACGCGGTTGGGCTTGTGGGTGGTTGCTGGGTTGCTAGGATGGTTCTTGGCTGCTGTCGGTGTACTTCCGAGTGGCATGTACAGTACAGTACTCTTCTCTTTGAAGTGTGACGATGTCTCGGGCGCTGATGATGGGTGGTTACGCCCGCCAGGAATTTAATGTCCGCCGCTCTTCACCCCGTGGCTTGCTCGCCGTGTCATGTTGTACGAGAGCTGTCGGCCGACGGGTGCGGGGGGACCAGCCAACTGGGTTGCGGAGAGGCGCGGAGCGGAGTTTGATTCAGGAAATGCGATCGAGAATGTTGGTGCCACAGCGCAAAGGCGGATGCATCTCTGTCAAACGTAGCAGCGACGAATAGCTGTTGTAGTATCGTAATGCTGACTGTCTCTTTACCTGAGATGGTCAACGGTCCGGTCTCCTGTTCACATTCACGCAAGCTGCTGTGTTGTAGAGCACAGGATCTCGGCGAACACAATCGCAAAAACCGATCCTCACCGCGCCCGATGGAATCCAATCTCACTGCAAATACCGCCGTGCGCCGCCCGGCCGCCAGATGTACAACCGAGACCTCCATTCTTCCCCTCCACGATCGACGCTGCGCGTGGGCGATCGTGCGCAACACTCTCAATCCCGTAGCCCCCGGCCGCCACAGTCGCACCCATCATCTGCACACATCCGAAAATAGCACCTCCCACACACACATACAAAATACAATCCGATACATGGCGCCAATCGCGCTCGCGGCTGAGCATCACACCCACTGGCCCTTAAACGCTGCATATAGTTTCACGACACACCTCTCAAACTCAAAAACGAGGCGCAGCGACCATTGCCGCCGCGCGTGTGTATTTTGAGTTATGATGCTGACCAGATGCGTGGCGGAGCGGCGGCAGCGGCGGGGGGAAGGGGGGAGCGGGAAGTTCCAGGCGAGTCCAGGTACGGTACAGTACAAACCACCCCCCTAGCGAGGGGCACGGCCCAGCCGCGTCTACTGCGGTTCGGATCCGCGGGTGTTTTCGCGGCCGTACGGGGTCTTGGCCGTCCCCTCACATCCGCAATCTATTATCGCTGACGCGAGGGGCGCCGCCATCTGTCGCGAGAATTCCGCGGCTAAACGGGAAAACTGGGAAAAAGAGCGGTTTTGTTTTCGGGCCTTTATCTCTGGGGCTGCAGCTGGTGCGTGCGCGCGGGATTGCTTGGTGCTTGGCATGTGTTCTGGAGCTGGAGTGCCTGGAGCCTTGTCTATCTGTCGTCTTTCGGTGTCCTAGTGAATAGTGGGGTAGGGGGGGAGGATTCGGGGGTTCCGGTCGCGGTGCACGGGTTTACTTACCGTGGTGCAATGGAGCGTACAGAATGTCTTCGCCGTCTCATTCCACGCAGATGAGTCCGTTGGGGGCTTTTATTCAGAGACACAGAGGTTGTGCTACCTGGTCGCTGGCGAACTTGCCTTACCCGGCGTGGTGTTGGTTAGACAAGCACAGGAATCACCTGACTCAGCTCGTCCCTGAGCCCCGTGGAGCGATGATCGAGTCTGGGGTATTGAAGGCGGCTTGTCTTCGGGGTGAGTTGCACGCAAACGCGTGACAGGCCAATACGATTAATCGCACGCAAATGTGTGGAGAGGAGAGCCAGCGATCGGAATTACACGCAAACGGGTAGACGATCAGCGCAAATTGCGCATCTTTCCGGATTCTCAATCCCGCCAGTGAGAAGGTTACCCTTAATTGGGACATTCTATTTCACCAGTTTAGTATTTCAAGTGGGTTTTTCTTGGCTGGCAGACTCTCCTTACTTGCTTATTTGGTTTGCTTTGCTGATGGTTGCTTACGTGACTGGAGATAGCGCAGGGTACAGTGCGTAAGGTTACGGTGAGGTCGCATTCGCCATGCACCAACCATGCACTAACTAACTATGCACCAACTAGGCAGCCACTTCTGGCCAGTTAGTAGTATAGGTGGGTTCGAACGGCTCACCAACGAACCGGGGTATGGGGATACGCTTTTTTGGTGTTTGGGCTCTTGAGGTGCAGTCAGTTGTTGGAAGTAAGGGGGGTCCGGACAACGCCGCTGTAACTAATTCACTGTTGTTTGATCCCCCCATATGCACGATTTTTTTGTTTGCTGCGAGATTTTACCGGGTATCAGTTTTGTTTGATTTTTTGGGTCTGCAGCTCTGTTGGCTAGCTAAATTTCTAAATGCTAAAGCGAGTGTGGGAGATGAGGGTGTGCCCATTCCAAGAATGCCAATCTGAGGTAGTGCCCAGTACGCACGCACGAGGCTGTTTCCAACAGACAGCCTCCACTCTCTCTATCCATATACACGTAGCGCTGGCTGCAAGGCAAGCCGCGCTCGGTTTCCAACATCCATGACCGCCCACCCTCCTACTCTAGGAACTGTCCAATTAAGCCTCGTAGCTTTTCGTAAAATATGTACACGAAGATGATAGTTTAGTTTCGCCGCCCCCGCGGCGCTTGTATTAAGCAGCTGGCTGGCTAACCGACTATGAGTTGCGTCGTTGCTTGCACTTCTCGTGCGCCATGTGCCCGTTGCGTGCCGTCGTGCGCGTGAATTCCGCGCCGCACTTGTTGCAGGTGGGTTTGTTGGCCATGCCGGACTTCTCACGTTGGTGGCGTAGCAGGTTGCTGAAGGTCGAGAACTTGCGGCCGTTGCAGTCGTGGTCCCAACACTGTGGTTTCGGGCGCGAGTGCACCACGCGCACAGTGTCGGGGGACTCTTGTGGAGCATTCGCCTGCTGCTGGTTGCCGTAGTAGAATTGCATTTCCGGGCCTGAAGTCATGGGGGGCATGGTGACTGGGCGGGAGCTGAGAGAAGGGATAGATGGTTCGCCTGGTGCGGTGGTGTATGGCATAAGGTATCCACCTGAAAAGTCGTTGCTAATGCTGCCGTTGTGTTAGTTGTCGGTCCAATTCCTTCATAGACAGGTGTTACTTACATTGGGTACGGGGCCTGGTATAGTTCTGGTGATTGAGTGCTCGGGATTTGGGGAGGGCTCATGTATGGCTGTTGTAGTGGTAGGTTGATGGAAGAGATTGATGCTGAGGTCGTGGGTTGAGAATAGCCTGTGAGAGTCCTGGGAAGGATGTCTGGCGTAGTTGAGAGAGATGGGTGGTATGAGTTGCTTGATGACCTGTCCCGCCTGATCTGTGCCTTTGAATCTCTCCGCGCCTGATCTCTTTGGCGCTTCAGCTCGCGCTGCTCGGTGGTAAGCATGCCTTGGGGCGGGCTTGACGAAATAGACCGCGAATCACTGGAGACGATAGCCTGCTCGGCGAAGGGATCCAGCAGCCCAGATCCGTCCTGGTAGCTGGTGCTTTGGTCAAACACTGGGTTAGGTTAGTCTGTGTAGTTGGTGACGGTCATTCCTAGAGAAACTCACCTGGCCAGGAATAAGCTGAACGGTTCAGTGATGCGTCGAATGGAGGATAGTATTGAACACCCATAGTACTAGAAATGTTAGCAGTGGCCTCGTAGCAATTGGGGGTCTGGGCAACTCACGTCATACTGCTCTGGGAGAAGGGGTCTCCTTCGCTCGTGTAGCTAGATCTCGACGGCGGAGGGATAACTTGGTCTTGAGCTGGATCGAGACGTAGAAGCGGTGTTTGTGAGGACTGAGAGGGGTCTATGTATGACCAGCCTTGCAAGGTGGTGTTCTGAGATGCGAGGGGGAGCGGCGCAAAGAGTGGTGGCGAGGAAGTTGCTGAGAATGCTGGGGACTGTTGCGGGGTAGACTGATCGTATTCTGAGGATGATGATAAAGGTGCTTGGTTATGGATTGCTATGGCAGACGACTCGGCGAGTGATAGTTGTCTTTGAGGTCTAGATCTAGACGTTTGTGAGTCTTCCTGACTAGGAAACTGAGGATAAGGCTCCATGAGAAGATGGAGGAGAGTTTGAAAAAGTATAGAAGATGACAAGAGATGACGAATGGCTATGGTTGCACGTACGTGAAGACCAAGTGGTCAGTGATGCCAATTGTTCTAGGATGAGTCGAGGTGAGAGCGAGATCGGTCCAGATGGGGGCAGATTGTATTTATGAGAGTCGAGAGTGGACCCGGCGGGATACTATGTATATGTTGAAAGATGAGAAGGAGGAGAGGTTCCAAGAGATTCAAGATAGATCGAGTCTCAGAATAAGAAATGCTATTTTGGTGCCCTGGTTCGATTTAACTCTGGAGTTACAAGGCTCTTGGATATCAACAACGCCTCCGCCTCGATGAAGGTCCAGGGCTAGCAAGGCTTAAGTAGAATAAATGTGGATGGGGGGTAAAAATGTCAGCGGAGAAGTGGCATGGGAACGTTGTAGTGGAGTCGTGCAAGGCCATTCTAATGCCAGCCAGTTCAAGTTCATTGCAGCTCTGAGTGGAGGTCGACAGGGTCAGATAGGACGAAGCAAGACCCTCTGGCCCCCCTCCCTTCTCACCCACCCCCCTCCCAGTCTCCGTACTTTTTTTTGTGAACAAGCACAACGCCATAAAAAGTAGAAGCGAAGTAGCCACGAAGTAGCCATGGAAGGGATTTGCATGTCTGAAGAGGCACAAAGTAGAGCAAGAAGTACGTGCTGGGTACTCGGCGACTGAACTGGACAGAGGATTTGGAAGGGTTGGGCCGGGGTACCCAGCACGACGCATGCCAGCAGTGTAGGACAGAGCTAGGCACAAAAGTGTGGGTGGTGCAGTGGGTGATGGTGGATTCTTCTGCAGCCCACAAGGTACAGTGGGTACAGTAAAATACCTACTATACTCCACAGTAAGGGTCACCGTTTCTCTAGCGCGCGTGCCCCATGTCCTTCCCATATTCCCGTTCGAGACACACCAGGTTTATTATTGAAGCGCACTAGGAGGAAGACGGTATGGCCGGGTTGGTGTCGCCTCGCCTCGCCGACCCTTCCTATCCACCACCAACACGCCATCACCACTTCCTCGTTCCCTGTAAGATGCTACCGAGAAGAAGCCCCTGGTGGCGCTGCCTGCTGTGCTAGATTCAAGGAACATGCCGTCTAATCTCCTTATCCGGTAGACGTTGCGCGGCTGTTTTGGCGACGTGAGTGTCCGAGCAGCGCCGCTGGTGATGACATGACACATCACGATGGATGAGTCCGCACTCTATTCTAACAGGTGCCGAATTGTGGATATACAGCGTGATGGCCCCGCCGTGTTACTTCGGTTGTATGAAGGCCCACTCCCCCCGAGCCTCATCTAGCATCTCCGCGGTGCTGAAGAGCCTTGAGCCTTGCACGAGGGCCGCAGAGATGCAGGCGAGGCATCTCTCTCACCAAGCCCGGAAATCCATTTAGAGTGCCACTGGCGATGAGCAGGAAGGGCTTGGCAACGGGCGAATGCGCACTCAGGCACCATGCCCCAGGCTGGTTCCTGCAATAATACCTCTGTTCTGTTCACCACTAAATCTCACAACCAAAAACAACATGCCTTGTCGTCGAAGGATCGTAATCCCTGAGTCTTGGGCCACACCCCTTGCACCTCACTTCTCGGTTATGATTGGCTTGAACACGAGAACCGCAGCAATTCAGTACATTCCGCAACGTCAAGGCCTTGTTCACCCCCTGTCTCCCCACCCCTTGCTCTCCCCTGCATCTCCTAGTTTATCCTCGAGCATAACTCTCTCGCTTGCATTGTACAGTGCTGCATAATGCACTTGGCCCCCCCGCCGCCCTCTCCGCTGCGTTCCGTACCGACATCTTAGGCGCCACACCTAGACACACTGAGTACAACAGCATTCCAGAATAACGCTTTCTTCATGGCTGTGCCAAGAATGCCCCAATCATCTCCACGACCATTGTCAGAGAGGCCGCAGGCGCTTACACTGAGGCTTAGACTCTGTTCAGCGCGCGGTAAAACTTATCTTAGACTAACAATAACGACAATCATGCGCGCCAAAGATAGAGAGACAACACCACGAAACGGGCCAGGGAAAGATGGAGACAAAAAAGACGGAGACGCCGTAGATCCCCAACAGCAGTTGTTGCCAGAAAGGGTATATGTTTCGATTCACCCGAATCCCGAGTCCAGCGGAGAGACTTCCTGCCACTCACATGACGGAACAACAAGGCTATCCGAGAGGGGGTTAGCGTTATGTGGGTTGGAGTCCGACTGGTCTCCCCCACCAATTTGGAATTCTCCAAATGATCAGCGTTGAGATGGGCAAACAGTACAAGCCGGCTCTGTTGTGCAACTCCGCACGCACGGGAGCCCCAAGAAGGCAGGCAAAAAGAATACTCCAAATGCACGTGGTGAAGTGTGGTATCATTGTTCTTCACTGGAATACCAGGGAGTCCCGCCGAGACATCGACGAGTCGTCACAACAATCCACAACAATCCAAGCCGTCCCATTCCACTCTCCCCGCAAGGATTCCTGAAACATCTAGTGAGATCTCCAGGAATGGAATGCCACATTGTTTTTGACAGATGTAATAATAACAACAACATCCATGGCGGCCCAGTAGATGGCCTTCGGCTCCGAGGTTAATCCCGAGAATTCACGAGGAGGAAGGAGCAACAACCCTAAAATTCCAAAATTAGCAACAGTAGTCAATAATGATTGGACAGACAGTCACTCTGCAGTAGTGCGGCACCAGCGATTAAGATTGCGCTGCCAAATTTGTCATCCCTGAGACACTCACTACCTATAAAGCAGTTAGCTTATAGCCCCAAGTATCTCTAGCTCGTTATAGCGTGCACGGTACATACCAACAATAGAATTCTCACATCTTGCCCACTTGGAGCGGCAGTGGCTTGTCGCCAAAGCTCAATCTTGCCGCTTGACATTCCGGGAAGCGCGTCTAAAACCCGCCCCCCCAGGTCCACCAGGTTGCGTTTCGTTCTTATCCACACAGAGCCCGTGCAGACAGCTTGTCATAGAGCTGCTTCCAAAAATACATTTGCCCTACCCATCAGACATGGATGGCATCGTCTACCCCTCACATCTACCCCCGTCAGCGATCATTTAGAAACGAAACAAGCCAAAATTGTGACGATAATAGAATCAATGTGATGGCCAATCTCTTCGTCTTGAATCCTTCTCATAGCGACGGCAGATGATCGAGTCGAGCACAGGCGATCCCTCCCCGATGCAACATGGATGCTTCTTGATATAGCTCCCCCCCCCTCTTCAGCCCGTCAGCACCTACCTCTACAGGACAGAAAGAGAGGACCAGGTTGAAGCCGTGCAGCCGTCTTAGGTGAGATTCTCAGCCAAGCTCGCGTCGGAGTCCAAGTCAGTCGGAGTGATAGGGCAAGAGATGAGATTCATCTATCTGCCACATGTGGTCAGATGGAGATCCAAGGTAGGGATGCATTTAGACGACATAATGTGACACTCAAGGGTGTGTTTATTTTTATAACAGGATCGACTTCGGAGCTTAGCTTGGTAAGTTTGTTTGGTTTAATATCTTCAGAAGGACCCATCAAATTAATTTCCCCCATAAATATTCCAAGTTGAAAAACTTACACTGTGGAATTCACAACTTCGTTTGCTTCTGGGAGAGGATGCCAACCCCATGGACCATTGCTATACCTTTGCTGAACACTGACATGCTAGCAGTACGGTTCTATATGGTCGCGTTCATATTAACATCATATTTGTTGGCAATATGGACTGGCGTGTTCTGGTTGTGAGTTAAAGTTTACCCCAGATAATAGCGCCTGAGGCTCCAAAGGCTCCAAATGTTCGTGCGTGATGTGATTGGCTAGAGGACAAAGTTGACAACCGCCTTGCGGCTCACGGCCACTGGGTACCTCACTTTACCTAAGCGTCTACAGCCTCATAGAAACAAATTCAGTCTACAACATTCCCCGTCTATTCATTGGTGATATTGACCTCTCCTGCCGACTCTACGGTATTTTGAATCTCGATCTATCCCTTGTGACCTTGTTCCATCGCTCTTGCCTCGTTGGAATCTAAGTTACCGACCGAGCAAGGAAGGCCAACCAGGCCGACACGCGATATCGACTCATCCGGCAAGATTTGTATTATGAACGACGAGCAAGCACATACATCCTCCAATCCTGACTCTGTGACCCCAGAGTCCGATACAGGACATACGCACCACTCAAAAGCTGCAACCTCTGGAGCGTCGTCCAATGATCCGGCCGCTACTCCCACACTGGGATCGGCGCTGCCTCTCGCCATGGTAGACAACGGGCATGTCGAAGAGAATCCAAAAGGCGACAGTGGATTTAGGAAGACGGTGTCGAAACCCCCGAAAAAAAGGGATCCCGAATGGCCTTCTGCTCCGCGGCGGCAAGGGCCGCTCAAGCTCCTGGATCTCCCTGTAGATGTGCTAAAGGAGATTGTAAGTGAGGTATGTAACGCCTTATCAAAACATATACTCTATGTGTACTAACGGTGTGCTGTCTTATAGATCACACATACGAATGACCTCACGGCTCTGGCTCTCACGCACTCGGCTCTCCATTGCCTTGCGATACCACACATCTACTCCCGATTCGACATCGTATGGCCCGATGCTACGTCGACATCTGATACAAGGACAGGAGTTGATGCATTGACTTATGGTCTGTCAACTCTGGTGATGTCTCACCGACTATACGAACCTTTATCTTTAGCTCAAGAGCCACAGCCACAGCCGTCAGATGCTGATGCGTCAGGTTCACCGCCCCCTCCTGGCTCTAGGTTGCGGATAGGGAACAACTACTCTATGTATACGAGAAAGTTTTCGCTGGGCAATGGGCCATCCGATTGGGTGCAGGACTATATGATAACGAAAGAGAGCGGAAAGATGCTTGGGACGCTGGTGGCTTTGGCAGTGGCCCGAATGGTTAATCTGGAGACATTCGTCTGGGATATGCCGACGGGAGTTCTGAGGGATGTCTTCTTATCCCTCTCCTCGCTGGAGCGAAATAATAAGCCTGGAGAATGCCGACTGGAGAAGTTCCTCGTACGATGGCATGATAACTCCCTGGACCAGCCCACTCCGCCTGGTGGCTCGAGCCTTACTGCCCCTGGTGGATCAGTTATACCTCCCAACTCTATCGTGACGTCTATAGGCATCCCGCTTCCTCAAGACAACATTCAGCATCCGTTAAACCCTCACTTCGTGAGCTCTAGGCCGGCCTCGTTTCACAATGCCGTTGAGCATCCCACGCTCTCCGTCTTGCCGCCCTTGAAGTCTCTGAGTGTGCTAGATATCGACGAGGTCTCTTATCTCGATGAGATGAGTGTTCTCATTGAGAGGTCGAAGGATCGCCTACAGGCGCTTCGTGTCGGCATAGCGCGAAAGGCATGTGAGCGCCCGTTCGTTATGCCCTGGGATTCAGTTGGCCTCCACCAAGTTGACCACGATCAAACATGGCCTGGTGCCCAAAGTAAAATCGGGGATCTAAGGCTTGGTGGTGTGCTAGGCGTTATTATGGGGCGCGTGTTTGATATCCACAGAAGCACAAAGGCTCCAGTCGCGCTTAAATCGGAAGCCACGATAGTACCTGATGGCGGGCAAACAGATATGCTTAATGGCATAGAGGCCCTTAATCTAGGGGGTACGGCTGCCTCAGAAGCTGCTATCGAGCAACATTCCCAATTGATGGATATGGTCGACCAAGATATATCATCAACAAACGCACTTATTGAGGGCGCTCAGCTTCTTCCAGCGCATCATGTCGAGGACGAAAGCGACCCATCAAAAACCGATACGGAGCCTTTGATAAGTGATGCTGGGGATGCAGATCTGGGGGTTTCATCAAACATCATTTCACCCGCCGTTGAGATCTCTCAGCTGAACATATCGCAACCCTACGGTGTTCCCGCGTCGGGGAACAGGCGGCCCTCGAAGAAAGGCGCAGCTTCTGAGAAGTCTGCCGACGAGTCTGGACCACCAAAACGGAAATTGCTCACAGGCAAGCTCCGGTTGCAGGTTCTTGAGCTCGAACGCGTACCTCTGTCAATATATGTCTTGCAGAAAGCATTCGACTGGACGACGCTCAAGTCGCTTACTATCCTGGACTGTGCATATCATGAGAGTCTCTGGAGAATGCTGCGACGCCAGTTCCGGCCCCAGCTCGGCACGAACTCATCCAAAGCAACCCCTCACATGGAGTACCAGTTAAATTTGAAGCACATCCATACAGACATTGCAACGCCGTCGCTGATCTCGTTCCTGAAGGATACTCTCGCCCCGAATACTCTGGAGGTTCTGTTTCTCCAAGATCGCCGCCAGAAGACTAGTAGCTCGGTGACCATTGATGCTATATACAAGGGACCTCTCAGAAGGCATCGGAAGAGTTTGAAGAAACTTCTCATCGATTCTTCTGATAGGATTCCAAGAGGTCCATCCGTATCGAGTGAGACCGCCCGCTGGAGAACGTGGATGCTGTCCAATGAGGCTTTGTCATATATTACAAGTGGGAATATGACTAGTCTCAAGGAACTCAGCGTCGCCATTGACTATAGAGACTGGGTAAGCCTATAACCTGAATAACTTGAAACTCTTGCTAACGATTCCGCAGCATTTCTTTCTCCGCCGGCTTCCTAACATCCCAGGGTTACGATCCTTGAACATCCCTTTCATCGGCGACCACGTCACGCCTGCGTATGACCCGAAAGAGCTCGCGATGCAAGTCGTGGACATGATATTCCTGCGGCCAGAGATTGAGCTCTGCTACCTAGGCATCTCGAACAAGTGTTTTGAGATCCTGGAGAACCGTCCCGGAGACGAGAGACACTCAGGCGATGAGGCAGTGACAGCGCACGGCGAGCTAGGGGAGCAGATGACAGAAGACGAGGAAGATGAGGATGCTGAAAGCGATGCGGACGATGATGATGCCGAGAGCGAGGCAGATGATGACGACGGGACGGCTACGGAGGCTGTCGAGACGGAAGGCGCTGAGTATGAGCTTTCTGAGGACAGTGACGAGTTCGACGGCGCTTCAGAGGTGGATTCGGATACGGAGGGCAACAGAACTGCGCTACGGCTGCGGGAGATCCTCTTCTATGACGACAAGGTGGCCATTTTCAAGGCGAGGCATATGCGGCTTTAAGGCGGGCACTGGGCGGTGTGCCGCCCTCTTCTGGTGTTTGTGTTTTTATCTATTTCAGGCAGACGTTTGCGAAGAAGCGGGCTTTTGGGAAGGGGGGGCGTTTTTTTAAGGACAGAGACGATTAATAGCATTGGAGACACATATATACATATGGTTTTATTGGGATGGGCAAATCCAGGTGTTTGCAACAGTGGTGGCGAGATAGATCGCTGCATTAAAGGGGGAAAGTTATTGGGCGAGCGCTGGTTCGTTGCTGGGAGTCGATGGGAGGTCGATCGTCGATCATATTGCAATACTTTTTTGCTGCTGGCGATAGTTATTGTAGCTTCGATAGCTGTTGATTGGGAAACACCTTCGTCGCAAGGAGGTTCTTTTGGCAGGCTATGATTGAATGAATGAGTGACTCTTTGTTTACACATGTACTTCACAGCTCACACAACCAGATATCCTTGTTCAACTCCCGTCCTTATTGTAGTGCCTAAAGTCAACAAAAGTACTAGCCACCAGCGCGTCATGGCCCAAACCCAACCCCGAGCGTGAATCGCGACCCAATGATCTGGCGGGGTTACATGGATGGGGGGCTCAATTATTCCCCGAGGTGTGAGTGAGAGCTAGGCACGACACGAGCGCGGACAGGCAGGCGTTGTTGCTGCTACGGTGGGGTATCAGTCAGGCGGGGCCGTGCGGTATCATCGCATTCGGGAACAAGGGAAATCAAGAAACGCAACATATCTCTCTCTCCTTCTCCAACGACGACGACGTTTGCACACTCTGTCCTTAACCAGCTGACGCGTGTCGCCTTATAATAAAGTCGCTTTGCTACGCTTTAGATACCCGCGATACCGTCTATCCTGTTTTTCTGAGCGTTCTTGAGACAGAGACATCGCTGAAGTTGGGTGAGTTGCCCGCGTGCCTGAGATGGAAGTGAAGCGCGCATAGAGTACATTTACTGACAACTACCGCGCAGACGAGATACAGTAAAACACACCTCCCACGCACCGTCGCGAACCTTTAATATACCACCCCCAACCCGCGAAACAGCCACCCGCAACCAACCCACCGCGCCCGCCGCCATGGCGACCTTCTTCACCGACCTCATGACCTCCATATTCACTCCGGGCCCCACATCCTCCCTCCTCCTCGCTACGAACGTCTCCTTCGCGGCACTACAAGTTACCTTCCTCGGGCTCCTGATCGCGACCTTCTCTATCCACTTCGTGGTGCTCTCCGTCCTGTGCGGATCGCTCTGGTGGGGTATCAACTGGTTTGTGGCTGAGCTGCTGGCGCATGATGCGGCGGAGAAGGAGAAGGCTAGGGAGGAGGCTGAGGCGATAGGGGAGAGCAGTGAGAGTGATACAGATGCGCAAACTGTGGTGGGGGTGAAAGGGGGGAGTGGGGTGGAGGTTAGGGAGGAGGTGGAGGGGTTGGTGAAGAGGGATTTGGCGGAGAGTCCGTTGAGGAGTAAGAGTGATGTTAGTACGGAGGATGAGTGGGAGAGGGTGTCGGATAATGAGAAGGATAAATAGGGGGTTGCCTGGAATAGCTGGAGGGAGGTGTGATGCTGGTTTCGTTGGTTACTGGGGGTTCTGATGTGCGTTGGGGAGTTTGGAATTAGATATCCTGGGCGCGATAGTGATGGAAGCTCGGTCAGTTGCACAGTTACACAGTACATAGTCTCGGTCTTCAACAGGCAATAAATCTAGATCCGTCATCCTTTGCGATCCAAATCCGTTCATACCTTTCATAAATCCCTACAACCTGGCTGGGTTTTGGGGAAACAGTCACGTGTAGCCTTGCGTCTTAAAGTCGACACCTCACATCCAAGGCGTCCACGAAGCCTAGCTCCAAAAGTTCGAGGATCGCGATCAGAGCCTCAACCTCGCACAATCCAGGCGGCGGCACGACATACAAATTGCACGCGCCTCTTTCTCTCAGACCCACACAACCACGACTCACCATCTCGATAGCTCTGTCACGACCGACAGACCACTGTCAAGATGAAGCTCGTTAGGTACGCCGCGCCTCCTCCAATTGCGGAGCTCCTCGTGCGAAAGCTCGGTGTAGCCTTGAGCTTGGATAGGACCTGTGGAGAGAGATACTAACTCCGTTCTAGATTCCTCATGAAGTGCGCGAACGAGACGGTGACGATTGAGCTTAAGAATGGTAAAGCCCCCCCGTCCCCCAAATGTACCGCGCACCACACAATGCACCACACCACACCACCCCCCCCTCACTCCCCGCAGACACACGACTAACACCACCACCAGGCACCATCATCCACGGAACCATCACATCCGTCTCCCCACAAATGAACACCGCCCTCCGCACCGTGAAGATGACCGCGCGCGGCCGCGATCCCGTCGCCCTCGACACCATCAACCTCCGCGGCAGCACGATCCGGTACTACATCCTCCCCGACTCTCTGCCGCTGGACACGCTACTCATCGACGACGCTCCGAAGCCGAAGAACAAGGCACGCAAGGAGGTGGCTGATAAGGGGGGTGCGAGGGGTGGGCGCGGAGGACCGAGGGGAGGGAGGGGTGGGGGACGGGGTGGGGGTTTCAGGGGGGGCGGTGGAAGGGGGGGAGGAAGGGGGAGGGGGTTCTAAGTGGGGTATTGGAGATGGGGAGGGGGATTATAGGGAGGGATGGGTTCTGTATGGCCTTTGGGAGTGGGTGCATGGCAATGTTGTTCTGGCGTTATTAGGGAAAAGAAAGGATGAGTCGACGCGCGAGAGGACTGGCAGATATGAAATGCAATCGTCCTTCCTACCACTCCGGGTCACCACACGCACACTTCACAGTGGACCCATATCCAAAGCCGACTTAACACGATTCTATTCACCCCCGCTAACCCTCCATATCCTAACCACAACCAACTTCTCCCACCCCCCCTTCTTCCCGCTGCTCCCTACCACCTCCGCCTCCCACCTCCCCCCTCCTTCCCACCCCCTCGCCCCCTTCATCACATCTTCTGGCTTATTCTGCGCACACAACAACACAAACGCACTCCCCCTCTGACTCAACACCCTCGGTATCTCCGCCAACAACCGGTCCGTGACTTCCATCCCATCCTTCCCCCCCGCGTAACTGAGCGCCAGTAGACGACTCTCCCGCTCATACGCGGCCTCCCTGTCGCTCGGGGCCTCTTTATCCCCATCTCCGTCTTGTAAGGCGGGTACGTCGGGGGTGGGGACGTAGGGGGGGTTGAAGACTAGGACGTCTATTGATCCTGACTTCACTGCGCTGGTCAAGTCCCCGACGCTGTTTCCGATGTACGTCCCCCCGGTTTCTTGTCCCGCCTCACGAAGCGCAACAGCAACAGTCTCCCCCGTCGCCCGACAGGCGTGTTCATTTATATCCACGCCCCATGCTAGGACATCTGGGCGCCCGAAGATAGTCTCGGCGTGTGCGGTGAGGAAGGCGAGGACGACGCCGGAGCCGGTGCCGATTTCGAGGATGAGGGGTGAGGGCGAGGTGGAGGGGGAGATGGGGAAGAGAGACCGAAAGAGCGAAGTGAGGGAGGGAGAGGAGAACGTGTCGAGGAGGAGGTAGGAGTCCTCTGCTGGTTCGTAGATGTGTGTAAACGGGACGTGGGCAGTGTCTGGGGTGTCGAGCATGGTTGCGCTTATGCCGTGCGCGACGGCGTGGTTGACGGTGTGGTGAGGTTCGGGAATATAGTTAAATCCCAAATATTTGTCTTTCAATTCGTATCGATCCGTCGTTTCAGTCGTATAATAATTATCCCTTCAACCACTTGCGCAATGTCCCCCCAACGTTGTCATCGCACCCCCACCGTCATCCCCGCAACTTTTCCCTCTCCCCCCACAGCCTCGCCACAAGGCTGACATCAACTCGAACCCCAAACCCATGAACCTCGGATCAACCGCATCACCACTACCTCCTCTCACCCACCTCCCACCACGTCCTCAAAACAAACAAAACACAATGCGCACCCTCCGCCCCCTCCTCGCGCGCGCCGCAACCTTACAACCAGCCGGTCGCGCACCACCCAGCGCGCTGCTCCCGCCTATACCGTTGTATAGACGGCTGTTGAGGGCGCATCGGAGGTGTTTGCCGAGGGAGATGAGGGTTTTGGGGGATGAGTATGTTAAGGGGGAGTTTAGGGCGCATAGGGAGGTGGAGAATCCGATGCATATTGTACGTCTACATTTTCCTTTGCCGTTGTACGATTTTGGGGGATTGAATTGGGGAAATGGGGATTGGATGGCAGTTGAGGATTGGGATGGGGATGAGAGAGAAGGGAGAGAGGGGGGAGGCGGAACATGGGAGATGGGACAATGGGAGAGCACCGGCTGACAAAATGGACAGATCGGCTTCCTAACAGAATGGCAACTCTACGCCCAAAAACTCGAAGGTTCCTCCTGGCAAGGCGAGGTCCTAGACAAAGCCAAGATCGATAAGATGAGCGGTACGTCTTCTCGGTCCCTTTGGGGGTCGCTGTGATGTGAATGGCCGGGAAGCTAATGTGCGGGCGGATAGATCAGCAACTAGGGCAGCTGTACGAACTGATGAAGGCGACGAGGGAATTGGAGGGTGAGGGTGAGGGAGGAGAGTTGGGGGGAGAGGGAGGAGAAGGGAAGAAGTGAGGTGGTTTGAAGATGAGGGGGGTGTATTGATACCTTAGACGTGGGCGGGGTGGGTGTATTATATGTTGATAGCATTTAGAAGGGGGGTTGAATCTGTATTGTATAGTGGCATGTGGGAAGGAGATTCAGTGTATTCTTCTATGATTCAAATATACACCAACAAATTCACACACACCGCGCATGATTCACAGCAGCCGCGGTATACAAAATAAACCATTAGACACCCCCACTCACATCCATTCTACTCGACAGAAACCTTATTTCAAAATATCATTAATATCATCATTCATCACAAGCTATTATATATACAACCCCACCACAACAATGTGCCAAGTCCAAACCCTCCACTCCCCAACCTGTCACCACACCTGGATGGAGATCACCACCCCCTGCGCCCCTGACATGGGTTTCTCAAACTGCTCTACCCTCGTCTTCGAATGCTCCGCCCGCGGGCCGCGAATCACGCACACGTGCTGCGCGCAGTTGTGTCCCTGGGACGGCGGTCGTGGCGGGGAATATTGTCTGAATACCACGCGCGTGGTGATAAGAGTGCGGCGTGGTGTCCATATCGGCCGGAGTCCGTATGGGAGGGGCGTTGATCTGATGTGGGCTGTTATGTGAGGCCGGTGGCGGGATGGGAGCGGGGGCGACGAGGTGTGTAAGAATCGAAAGAGTCGTGTACAACAGTACTCCGCGTCCAATTTCAGCACCGCGCCAGGCGAATGCTTCTCATTTTCATTTGGAAGGGCGAGCCGTTTACTCCGCATCCAACGGGCAGACGGGCGGTGTATCATTAACCTGGATCCCACCACGCTTCTTCTCATTCGAGTCATGGAAGGGCAGTTTCCACCCTCCCTCGCTCTCGGGAACAGCGAGCCAGAGACGCATCAAGTGGCGTCTTGGGAGCGGGGGCAGGTTATCCTTATACGCCGTGCGCGAGTGAAAGACATGGGGTCCCGAATGCAAGAACTGGATATCGCCCAGCTCAAGCACCATATGCAAACTAAGCCTCATGCACGTATCCTCCAGCACCTGCAGCGCCTCCAGCTGCTCCGACGACAATGGCGGGATCTCCCCGATATCCGAGAAGCGCTTGAGAGACTTGACGAAGTAGGGATCGGCTTTCGCGAAGACGCGCGGGTTGTCGGAGCCGGTCTCGAGGTAGAAGAGCGGCTGGCGCACGTACTCGTCTTCGCCGAAGGAGGTCTCGCCTTTGCGGTCGTAGTACCAGATGGGCTTTGTGAGGGTCTCGGCGACGTCGGGGCGCTCGCGCTGCAGGGTGTTCCAGACGTGTTGGGTGGAGGCGAGGTCGGATTCGCCGCCTTCGAGGGCGCGGGCTATGCAGAGGAGGCCGACGATGTCGCAGTCGTCGACGTGGAAGAATTGGCTGTTGTTGGGGTTAGTTTAACGTCAGAATGGGGAATGAAAGAGAAACTTACCGAGCGTTTGTTCTGTAGATGCGGACTTTGTCGGTTTGCGTGGCGTCGTCGCCGACGTCTTTGACGTGACCCAGGACATGACCGCGGGAGTTTTGGCTGATGAAGTAGCCTAGGTATGTGCCGAGTCCCATGTATGCAGCCGCGCACTTGTGGTTATCCCATACTTGGACTGGGATGCCTTTGAAGAGTATGAATCCCTTGCCTTCAATAAGGTCGTGCTTAACATCTGACAGGAGCTTCCCGAGCTTTGGGAGAACGAAGTTGCTCTGCAATTTGTTAGAAAGGCTTATTTTGACAACTGATGACGACATACCTTTGAAATACCAGTTAGAGGAATGCCGTCTGCGATGAACTTGTCTGCCACAGAACCGAGCTCTTCGATCTCCTCGGCAGTGAACCTGTGGACCCATTTCTCTGGGTTGTCTTTGTAGTCCTCTGGCTTCCACAGCGACGGACCAGAGCAGACCTTTGGGAATTCGGAGTATGGCCTCAGTTGGTCATAGAGGGGAGGGTGCTGTCCGGAAGTCTTGATGCCATCGTGGAAGATGGTAGTATCAACGGCCTTCTTGCTCTGGTAGGGCGCCGTGGGAAGGGTCTCGAGGAGAGCTGGTGCCATGTTGAAAGGACTAAAAAAGGACGCTTTGGGTATATAAAGTGAAGTAGAGCGTGTAGTTAAAGAGTAATCAAGAAATCAAGAAGTATAAGGGGGGGCACACGACAGACTATATATATGTGCCTGGTGAGAAATAACAGTATGAATGAGATAATAAATACCACCTATAATTACCTTTGACCCCTCAACCCCTCACTAACCTCTCCTCACATTCTGACTGTTCACCTACAAAAATACCATGTGTTTGGTGACAATCCGTGTACTAACGGCTTGGTAGGCATGGAGCAATTCCGATGGTCAATTGCGTGATGGTGGTGGTTGTCGCGGCTTCTTTGGGGAAAGGGACGGGTGTGGAGCCCTTTGATGGTACGATGGAGTAAGCTCGAACATTTTAATACGGAGCCCAGAATTGGAGTTCATATTTTAAACTCATTATTGTACTCCAATTCTTGGGCTCCGTAGTTAGTTGGCGCGGGAATTCCACATTTTCAGTATGGCACAATGGCACAATGCGGGGCAGGAACAAGGAAACAAACACCGGGAACAAACACCGTGGTATTCAGTACACGGTTCGGTATGTGTATCAGCTGATGGATATGTATCAATTGCCGTTACTGTTAGTTAATTGAAGTCGATTAATTATCCCACCTTTTGAGTCTTCGTATCTCGTATTTCCTAGACAGAGATGCTGTTTTGTTGTAGACTATATAGTACGTCGTGTGTCGTCGGACCAGAAGTACAAGCATAGATTGCACGGAACTATAGTATGAAATTGTAAGCCATCGCCCTTTCCATTCCGCGAATACTCCCTAAGATAAGCTCGGCAGGCGCTACCACCTACCACCTCCCACCTCCCACCAGCTTCCCGCAATGGACCAGCGGAAGATTGGCATTGCTGTGGACTGGCAGTGGATTGGCGGCGGACTTCATGTCCGTCCGGTAAGTCATCGACACATCGCCGTCCTTTCCGTATCTGCCGTAAAAACCGTATCGTGTACTCCTAGGCATGTTAATCTCTCAGCATCATATCAAATACCCCCGGCTCCCCATGCTCGTCCCCGTCTCGGCATCCCATTTTCCTGAGTTGGGCCCCGTACTCCAGACCAGGGCATCCCTTTTTCTGAAGCTGGGCTCCGTACTATATACCAGGGCATCCCTTTCTTCTTGCATTGGGCTCCGTACTCGACACCACCACGGCCAGCTTGGGGATGTTATCGTGACCCAGAGCTTCCCTTTTCCTGCATTGGGCTCCGTACTCGACACCACTTCGGCCAGCTCGAGGATGTTATCGTGACCCATTGGAAACACCAAATCAGGCAGGCGCGCCTTGATCTAACATCCATGGGCTAGCTGGCACGTCGATGGCGTCCAGGATCAGGCGCGGGGAAGTGTTGTCATGATAAGAGTAGGTTGATTGATGCTCCGATGGCCAGCTGTTCTCGTACGACGGCGGAACAGAGAAGGAGCGATGGCGTCCAGGATTAGAAGCGGGACACTGTTCTCATGATAGAGCAGATTGACTCGTGGCCATTTCTATGGCGTAAGACGTTGAAGTTGATGGATGGCGAGGAAGGTCGACGACCACAGCTCGGATGCAATGTGTTTGCAAGAGGAAGGGAGCTGGAGTTGCGAGTGGTGACGAGAGAGGTGTAACATTTTGATATCCTATGCTGTCCCAGCAATGTTAGAGGGGTATTCTCAAATCATTTGTGTCGGGGGCGGAATTTGGCCGCTGGTGGTGTGTCGTTGTTTGGGCGTCTGATTGAATGCCACGAAAGTTGGAGTACAAGGCGTAAAAGGCGTAAATTTAAAAGTGTACAGTATTAATTAACTTTCTCCGTATTTTATTTTGTAATCTCAGTCACGGTGGTCGCCTGGGTAGGACGAGCGCTGAAGGTGGCAATATATAATGAAGTGCCTTGGTTTTGGTTTTGGGGGATGAAGAGGTGCGAGGGGGAATATTTGCCAAGTTCTGCACTTATACCGGGGCTCTGATAATCCTGCTCCTGCTCTGATAAAGTTACATTACATGATACTCATTATAGAAATCCCATCTCACTGTCCGTAGTCGACGACCCGGCCATACAGACTCCAAAGAACAATAACTCTCATACACATATTTAAGTTACAGCGTACCTAAGTGGATGGCGGCGTAGGATATGGCGGAACACACTGAAGGCAATACCCCTCCTCATCTCCATACTTCATAACTCTCGACGCAGTCAACCCTCTGTTGTACTTTTCACCGACCTGGTGAGGAATCCAGTCATTTGATTTGGCTTCTGGACAGTACCAGGATACGATTTTTAGAGTATGTCCGCAGAGGGTGTAGGTTGTTCTCTGCCAGTGACACATGGTGCGGTATTTGTGGTCTTTTATATGTTAGAATAGCTTCAATTTCTATGTGTGGAAGGAAGATCTCTTACTAATGTCTCTTATAAGTGAAAAGGTGGCTTTGATAGAGGCCTGAAGTGACGAAGAGAGGGGGTCCATCTATTATATGCACGTCTACTTGTTACTACACGTCGCCTTATTTTAGCCTACTATCCTCATCTCGACAAGGCTATCTACTGAGACTCTGAACAGTAGACCAGGCAACTATAAGCAGCCTCATGTTTAGATTATTGGTCGGCGTTGTTCACTGTCTGCTATGGCATAGTATGCAGCCGCGCCATACTTGCATCGCCAACACACACTCTTTGACCGAGTCTTATGATGGAAACCACTACATTGTTAAACTATCCAGAGCCTAATGCACCAGAGGGCTGTTTGACCGAATGCGGCAGTGAGGCTGTCGAATATAGGATGTCTCCTACTCTCTGCCACGGCCATCGCCTTGCTGGACTCATACAACTTCTGCTATAGGCACATCCCGCCGTTATCCGTCCTAAACATACTTTCTCCTGTCAATGGAACAATCACCTCGCCCCTGATTTAAACATACATATATACTAGCAGGCACAAAAACGATTGCGAAGAGCAAAAAACTGATGGCTAAAACATACAACAATAGGTTGTAGCTTTCGCTGTACACGTATATTATAAGTCTTATAAGTATTAGAGAATAGAATAGTAGAATAGTTGACTCCGCCCTGACCTCCTCTGACCGTCCTTGTATGTAAGCCTGTGAACAGCAGATCTCACAATTCAGCCAGATTCATAATCGAGCCTTGTCTATCAAGATCAGATATTAGGCAGCCTGCTTGCGTCCGTCGCCGTCCTTGGTCTCAGTCTCGATCTGGGAGGTCTTTTCATTGTCGATGTAATCAACGTGAGCGACCATAGCATCATCTCCGTCGAAAATTCGGGAGATCTCCTCTAGAGTAGGTCCCTTAGTCTCAATGTAGAAAAAGTAGACGAAGACAAGCTCGACGGCAATCCAGACCTAGAGGGTTAAAACGCGTTAGTCATACAATGGCAAGTCTATGATTCGGAGACGAAAGACATACTGTGTAGAAGCAGAACAAGTTCCACTTTCTGGGCATGTTGTTCAGAGCAATGGGGTTGGTCTGGTTGCCGATAGTAAGAGCAACCTGGATGAAAAAGTTCATGATCATGAGACCACGAGCACGGAGTCTGTAGGGCAGAATCTCAAGAGCATAGGCAACGAGCAGACCAGACCAGGCGACGGAGTAGCAGACGTCAAAGAGCCAGACGAAGGCGATCTGAGGGTAGCCAAGGTTTTTGATGTCTTTCTCGCCAGTGTTCTCAAAACGGGCAGCGATGATGGTCCAGATAAGGAAAGAGAAAAACATGCCTGCATAAGGTTAGTGGACCCGGGATCATCCTGGAAGCTGAGGACGAGACGATGTTGCAACTTACCTATAGTGGCACTCAAGAAGAGAGGACGACGACCGAATCGATCAATACCCATAGAGAAGCCAATGGCAACCATAAGCTTGAGCAATTGCTCACCGGCATTGATACCAGTCTTCTGAGCCTGGTCCTTAATACCAGCGCCCTCATAGATAAGATTGGCGTAATTGCTGATTAGAGCATTACCAGAGTATTGGGAGATGATACCAAGAGAGACGAGGATCATGAGGCGGTAACGATTGCCACGGGTTTTGAAAAAGTCAAGATAGCTGCTATTTGCCTTTGCCTGATACTCCATGGTAATAGTTTCCTTCATCTCATGGTACTCAAACTGGACAGTGGCGTCGTTGCGGTCGCCATTAGCATGGAACTTTGCAAGAATGTCGAGAGCCTTTTCGGGTTGCTCCTTGGCTATAAGCCAGCGGGGAGACTCAGGGATCCAGTAGATGCAAACAATTTGGATAAGGGAGGGGACGCCCTGGATGAGGGTGATGGATCTCCAGGACCAGTCGTTCTTGATGTTGATGGTGCCAAGAGCAACAAAGGCGCAGACTAGATTCCTGCAGTCAGCTTCTTTAATCTTTGGTGCGAACCCGCCATTCACAGAGCATCACCTACCACATGAACCCAAGTTCCAGAGACAGTTATAGATGGCGGTGACGATACCGCGATGCTGAGGATGGCAGATCTCAGTCAGTAGAAGGGGGCAGGATAGTTGAGCCAGAGAATTCCCGAAGCCAACGAGGAAACGGCCACCAAGGTACACTAAAAAGGGTTATAAATGTTAGCTCATTCAAAGCTCTAGTTCTCATCTCCATGCGAGGCCCATTTAACTAATCAACTTGTTAGGAAAGGGGTCATGTATCACATACTTCCATATCCATTAGTGAAGGCGCTGAGGAAAGCACCGACAATCATAATAATGCAACCAACAGCGATGGGGATTCTACGGCCGAAGTGATCCGCCATAAACGGTCTATAAAGTACCAGTGTCAGAAAAAATATATCTCTCGCCTGTTGTCGCCGTGGATAGCCATATCTATCACTTACGCGACGGGGAAACTGGCAATACTACCAATCTGGTAGATCGAGTTGAGGATGCCGAGTTTAGAACCCTTAGGGTGACCGAAATAGTCTTGCCATTTGTCCATGACTTGGGAGGCGTTAAGCATAGAACTGTCAAAGTTAGTCACCTTCTAATCATACTTCCTTTTGCCCGTTTTGAGCCTGATGCGATTCTCAGCTTACCCATCGTAACCAGTAGTAGCAGAGCAGACACAAAGAATGGCAGCGTAGAAGTACAACTGGCGCATTCCAGGGTCAGACCACCATTGCACCTTGGCCAGGCGAGGGGTGCTGGCCTGAGCGACAGCTAGGTCATGTTTTTTGGTCGATGAACCGACGGCACCGACAGCGATAGCCATGGTGAGGACGTGTTGCCGATGAAGCCGCAGTAAACTGAAGCGTATCCACGAAAGCAGAAATAAGAGGGAAGAAACGATGAACGCTTTTCTCAGCCAAGGTCAGGACTGACCGAGACTTCAAGGAAAGTGCCATTATATAGCGAAAAGGCCAGTTGCGTGCACGTAGTGAATGGTCGAGCTCTCCGGCTTATCGGTGCGTTAGCCGTAGAGGCATAGAGGCAGATAAATGTATTGATCCTCTTGTCTTACGCCGATCCACGCAATCCCTATCCATGAAGCGTCCTTCCTTTTCCTGCCCCCAATGGCACCACACCTCATGCCGGGGTATATGCAGTAAGCGACAGAAGTTCGTGTATGGGCCTGTACACAAATATCAGCAAATAGTGTGTTATTTTGCCGCAAGCTGTGCACACCCTTTACGCAGGTTTCTGTCGCCGAACTGGGATTCTACAGAAGAAGGAAGCATGGAAACAAATAGTGGGGATTCCCCCGCTTCTCCGCACCATAGGGGAAGCCAGGCACTCCACCCACGCGGCGGTATTAGGTTGTCGTCTCTGACAGCCTATAATGGTTGTTGGTTGTGGAATCCTTCCAATGTTTGTGTGTGGTTGGATAATTAGGAAGCAGGGTATTGATCTTTGGTGAAGTGGCGCCCCCATTGTGAATTAGAATAGGCTGTATGCCTCCTCCTCTGACCCGACATGTTCACTTCTGGCTAAGGGCTCGGCCCAACTCTTCAACCTTTGAATCGCCTCGTGGCTCGCCTCGTGGCTAGACTATATTGAAGGGGCAATTCAAAGCTTGAGGGGGGAGCCTATATATTCTTTGTAAGCTGTGGCTCTACGGTTCACAGTGTTCCTTGAGCACAGACGTGCGTTTTGTGACAAATAAGGACAAATAGACTCCATTGTATGTTATATCACATGCGAAGTATTTAAGGTGCCCAATTCTCTTAAGGCTATGGTCGTATGTGAAGAATACACATATAGTCGGTTTAAGTATAGTGGTGGCGAAAACATCGACTTGCCTCCTACTGGACTCTCGCTCATCCCATCTACCTCTCCTCGTGTAGACTACAACTGTCTCTCAGTATAGGACGCTTTACACGCCAGAGCCCATTTCACAAAATTTTATCGTTCTCTCGGTGTCTCATATGATAACCCCGAAGAAGCCGTGGTTGTTCTAGAAGCGGGTCGGAGTTTGGTACGACCGGCAAGCGACAAGCGCCGATATATAGCCGCGTGATTTTAGAGGTGGTTTTAGGGTGGGTGGCATAAAACAGGGCCGAAGGCTGCCACTCAGACCAAACATGTAATTTAATTTATTTAATTCATTATTTTACAGCACATATCGCCAATCCCCCCACCAAAATTCACTTTCTAGGTATTCCCTGGAGATAGAAGCTCTCCAACCAATCTAGGTCTAGGAACAACGCTATCCCGATAAGCGAACCCCAACTTCTACGATAACGCCTATCACGAAAAAATTAATAAATTCGCAGCCCGCTCAAGCTATCCAGCAGCATCCAAACGCTTTCCACTTTCAAAACCCTTTGCGCGCACAAAGGGACGGAAAGCTTTTGTGGATTGCTATTTGCGCCCACCTACCAATTCCGGCAAGGCGAATTTATATACAGCGCCCTCGCGACTTCCTCGACATCTCCACGCGAGACGAAACACACGAGACGAAACACACGAGACGAAATCCGAGGGGTGAAACTGAGGATAAAAGATAAGGCTGACAGCTACGAGACTGCCATAGCAAACATGTCCGAATCTTTCCAAGAGCCGAATTTGAAGAAGAGGAGCATAGGTGCGAATGGAGAGAAGGGACGGGTAGGGGATAGCGGGGACGAGAAGAGGCGGCGGTTGGTGGGGGAGGACGGCGCGGTTAATGGGAATGGGGCGAAGAAGATTTCGTTTGGGGATAACGGTGGGGGAGGGGCTGTGAATGGGAACGGGGCGAAAAAGACTTCGTTTGCTGAACCTACTGCTGTCAATGGGAATGGCGCAAAGAAGACTTCGTTTGCGGAGCCTGCTGTCAATGGGAATGGCGCGAAGAAGACTTCATTTGCCGAATCTCCTGTCAATGGAAATGGCGCGATGAAGATCTCTTTAGCGGAACCAGCATCACCGGCCTCTAGCAGTGTCAGTGGAGGGAAGAAGACATCAACGGAGGGAGCAGTGAAACTCGCGACAGCCCAAGTAAATGGGATCAAGAAGGCTGCGGCAGCTGAATCTGCAACTTCAAACGACGCCCCCAAACCATCACCCTTCGGCAAGAAACAAAAACCTACCGGTCTCGCCAACGGCGCCGCAGGGAGCCTACGCCCAAGCCAGCGCCTTCTCGACGAGAAAGAAAAGAAGATCTTCCAAGAGCGACGCAAGCTCCCCATCTGGCTGTCGGGGCCCGACATCAAATACGGACTCCGATACAAAGGCAACATTATGCTCCTCGCCGGTGAAACCGGAAGCGGAAAATCCACACAGGTCCCTCAATTCCTGATGAATGAGCCTTGGATGGTGCGCAAGAGCGTGGTCATCAAGGGGGAGGATGGGGAGGACAAGAGTGTCGCTGTGGGGGGTATGATTGCGATTACCGAACCCCGACGAGTTGCTGCGATTTCGCTGGCGCAGAGAGTGGCGGTAGAGACGGGGTCGTATTTGGGCCCGCATTGTAATGAGAGGGATAGGGTTGGGTATGCGGTGAGGTTTGAGTCAAACGTGCCGAAGGGAGCGAAGATTAAGTTTCTTACTGAGGGGATGTTGTTGCAGGAGCTGCTGCGGGATCGGCATCTGAGGAAGTATAGTTGTGTTGTTGTTGATGAGGTTCACGAGAGGAGTGTGGATGTGGATCTTTTGCTGGGATTTTTGAAGAATATCCTTACTGGAGATTTGAGCGGGAGAGGTGGAATCCCATTGAAGGTTGTTATTATGTCGGCGACGGCAGATATCGAGAAGCTGCAGGAGTATTTCACGATTCCGGAAGCACTTCCTGCGCCCGCAACCACAAATGGCGGTGGTAAACAGCGCAAGACGAATGGAGTCAAGCCAACAGGCCTCATCAAGGAGTGGATTGCTACAACCTCTCCCCCACCAGAAGCTATCTTAGACGGCGACGATGATGAAGGACACCCAGCCACGGAATCAAGACGCTCCTCAGCATCCTCCTACTCCTCCTGGTCCGGCCTCAGCGACACCATCAAAGGCAGCTCGTCCTCCGCTGCTTCCGCCGCCGCTTCCCCCGCCAGCTCAACTCCCACCTCCTCACCTGCCGACAATCTCGACACCACCGTCGCCGTCCCCTCAAAACCCGCCCTCGACATCTTCGATCTGAAGGGCAAAAACAACACAATAACCTACCGCATCTCCGGCCGCCAACACCCCGTCTCAACCCTCTACGTCCCCGCCGCCCTCCCTGACCTACTCGAAGCCTCCTTCCGCACGATCTTCCACATCCACACTACTGAGCCCATGCCAGGCGACATCCTCGTCTTCCTCAGCGGACAGGATGAAATTGAATCTCTGCTCGCGCGCGTCGTCGCGCAGGCTGAGCAGTTGGTGAAGTCCTTCCCGCGATTGGAATGTACGCCGCTGTTTGGGCAATTGAGTATCGAGAAGCAGCAACTCGCTTTCGCGCGCCCGCTAGCTAAGAATGCGAGGAAGTGCATTTTGGCTACTAACATCGCCGAGACTTCTATTACAGTCCCAGGTGTACGCTACGTCATTGATACGGGGAAGGCGAAGGTTAAGGAGTACCGCCCACACTTGGGCCTACAATCTCTCCTCGCCAAACCAATCTCGCAATCCTCCGCCATCCAACGCCGCGGTCGTGCTGGTCGTGAAGCCCCTGGAAAAGTCTGGCGTCTCTACACCGAGGAACAATACAACGCTCTCAGCTCCGTTGAACGCCCCGAGATTCTGCGCGCGGATGTCGTGGAGGCGGTGCTGAAGATGAAAGCTAGAGGCATCGACGATATTTTCAGCTTTCCCCTCCTCTCGCCCCCGCCAAGGGACGCGATGCTGAAGGCCTTGACACATTTAAATACCATTGGCGCCCTCTCTTCTACAGGGGAGCTGAATGAGACCGGAAGGACAATGGCACAGTTTCCACTTTCGCCGAACTACGCCCGCGTCTTAGTAGCAGCCTCGCGCACCTCCCCCGCCTGTCTCCTCGCCGCCATCGACGCGATTGCGGTGTTGAGTGGGGATGATATATTCATCCAGCCCACCTCTGAAGAAGCACGTCTCGCGGCCGAAGACGCGCGTAAAGACCTGTTAAGGCGCGAAGGCGACGTCCTCACACAGCTCACGACGATGCAGAAGTATGTCCGCGAGGCGGCGGGGGAGAGGAAGAGGTGGTGTGGTGTTCGGGGTGTGAATGCCAGGCATATGGAGACGGGGATGTCCGTCCGTCGACAACTTCGCTCAGCGTGCGTGAGCGCAGGTCTGGTCAGCAGCACGGATATTTCCGAGCTCGATGACGCGGCGGAGGGGGAATTTATTCCAATGTCCGAAGAGGCCGGAGAAGAGCTGCTCAAGTGCTTTTTGAAAGCGTTTGTGAGCCGCACGGCCGTCCTCGGCGCCGACGGAGCGTATAGAACGGTCAGGGGTAAACACGTGGTGATTGTGCATCCGAGTAGCGTTATGTTTGGACGGAAGAGGGAAGCAGTCATGTTTCTGGAACACGTTTTTACGAATAAGAATTATGCCAAGAAGTGTTCAGGGGTGCAGGCGGATTGGATTGCTGAGGTGTTGGCGGGAGAGGGAGAGGAGTGAGTGAGGGGATGGGAAAGGGGAGGGGCGTTCCAGCGACTGTTTTAAGGGCATTGGGAGGTGTTTTTGTGTGGTTATGATACCATTTTATAGGGCGTTGGGAGCCGTCTATCTCGTGGAGAGGACGCGGTGGAAGAAGTTGGGTTGAGAACTAGTTGTGCATACAAATGAAGCTGAACTTCGAAACACCTGCTTTGAATATCCCTCGACGAAGATAGAACTGCTGTCTAATATTACCAATCCCGTCCAACTCCACAAACACAGCCCTCTCATCAGTGCCCCCACTCCCAGCCCTGTCCCTCACAAACCAGAAAAAATGAAAAGCAGAGGGAAATAAGGAAAGAAAAAAGGAAATGCAAGATCCCGGAACATCTCCAGGAAGGATCTCAACACAGAAACGGGTCGAAACGAACAAACTCACCTCCCCGCCCTTGGTTTATTGAAACCGGTAAACTGCAGGTAGTTAGATAGGTAGGTACCCGCCCCCGCCACCGCCCCCTCCCCCAACTCGCGCGGAAAGACGGAAAGATTGGGGAGTGAGTGGACTGTTAGTTTGTTTGCTAACTATACAGTATACATAGTGCCTTGCCAGGGGAACTTCCTTACTTACCCTTCTCCTTCTCCGTTCCTTTCCCCTTCTTTCCCCGGACCGCGAACCTGAAAAGGAAACCCGACCCGAAAGGGAAAATGCACGTCTGTCACGGCAAGCGGATATCGAATAGCACTCTCATATTTTCATTTTAAGATACCTGTCAAAAAACCATAGAATTCTCGATTAGTCTACTTCCCCGATCGTCTGTCCCCGCCTCTCCCTTTTTAATATCGGCTGCTGCGCTTTCACGCTGTTACGCCTGCACATCATGATCCTACCTAACGGATCCTTCGCCTTGGCTTCGTCGCATCTAGAGCCCCGCCGTGGCACATGAACGCTTCGCAAAACCATAACCTCGATTTGATCCCTGCTTTTTAGCCTTTCCGAGATAGCATGCAGTCCTTCAAGCGTCGACCTCGGGTTAATTAAAACGCGAAAATAGGCCGAGTTGCATTCTATATTGCGCCATAGGTCGAGGCTAGCTTGGATCCTGGAAATAGCGAGGCTGGTGTTAAGCATTGCTATGTCGAGGCCGTAAGACTACGTCAGATGGATCGCGGGGTAGGATAAATTACGTTGGAAGGATCAATTATGGTGCTCTAATTTATGGGCCTGATGTCAACATAGTCTGCGCAAAAAATTACTATACTATAGAGTATTTCTCTTGCTCGGTCTCTTATAAACGTGCCTGTTGGATGCTGTTGAGCGGGGTAGTGCACCTCTGCTGATCTAGTGCCGGCCGGGGGGGTAAGAAGGTCTCGGTAGTGGGTGCATATTCTCCACGGAAGCCGTTTAAAACAACGGCGACCTTCCCTTCTGTGTGTAGATGCATCAGGACATAGCTTAGCTTTCGCCTAGTGCTGACCCCCGACGAATGCAACTTAGATTCACTTTGACTTAGACGCAGGCAACTCGGTCATATTCCTACGTCTCTACGAGGGCACAACAAAATACTAAGGAAGGTTGGAGTTTGACGGAACGTTACCTCCTACAGGCTGGTTTTATGAGTATCACGAGTCTCTGTTCGTGGTTCCTGTTCGTGTAATGCTAGAGAGACACGGACATAGTTACCTGTGCCGGTCCGACTGTACCCTAGCATAGGTAGAATCAGCATAAGATCTACATTCGAGTGCATATTTATTACTAGGGGACGATTCCTGCTCCTGTAGACTAAATTTATAAAGAATAAAGCTTGATGGGTCAGGTGAAGATCATGAGAATAAGCCCATAACACTTTGTTGCTTAAAACCCCACGATGTCGCTCCTTTCCTTGGTGCTTGATTAAGCTTCTCGTTAATCAGTTTAGAAGCCTTCCTGTCCCACTATTACCCCACCAAATAGTCGACATGTTGTCACGACCATGCCTCGGCTACGCTATCGGGCTCACCCTAGGCCTTGTTGCCAAGGGTGTTAACGGTGCGCCCTGCGACATCTACGCCACTGGCGGCACGCCCTGCGTGGCTGCCCACAGCACCACCCGTGCACTATACGACGCCTTCAACGGCGCACTCTACCAGGTGAAACGCGATGCTGACGGTGCCACGACTGACGTTAAGCCTCTGTCTGCCGGTGGCGTTGCCAATGCCGCTACCCAAGACTCGTTCTGCGCTGCTACTACATGCCTTATCAGCATTATTTACGACCAATCCGGCAAGGGTAATCACCTTACTCAGGCTCCTCCCGGAGGCGCAGCGAGCGGCCCGGACGCCAATGGCTTTGACTTCCTAGCTAGCGCCCATGGCGCACCTGTCACCCTGGGCGGTAAAAAGGCGTACGGCGTCTTCATCTCACCCTTCACCGGCTACCGCTGCAACACCGCCAGTGGCACAGCTACTGGCGACGCAGCAGAGGGTATATACGCAGTCGTTGACGGGACTCACTATAACGGGGCCTGCTGCTTCGATTACGGCAATGCTGAGACCAACAGTCAAGATACTGGCAATGGCCACATGGAGACCGTCTACTTTGGCACCGGCGGTGGTAGTGGTGCCGGCAACGGCCCTTGGGTCATGGCCGATCTGGAGAACGGCCTGTTCTCTGGCGCTGACCGCAACAGCAACCCTGGCAACCTGCCACAGACTTCCCGATTCGTCACTGCAGTCGTTAAGGGGAACACAAACAACCATTGGGCGATCCGTGGCGGTAACGCCACATCCGGTTCGCTGTCGACCCTTTACGACGGCGCGCGCCCAGACAGTAGCTACAACCCAATGAAGAAAGAGGGTGCTATTATTCTAGGCATTGGCGGCGATAATAGCAATTGGGCTCAAGGCACGTTCTACGAAGGTGTCATGACTACCGGTTATCCGTCTGATGCTACTGAGAACGCAGTACAGGCTAATATCGTAGCCGCTGGATACGCTACCACGTCTCTTACCAGTGGCCCAGCGCTCTCTGTCGGCTCCTCTATCTCGCTGAGAGCTACAACAGCTTGCTGCACTGGAGACTACATTACCCATACCGGCTCCACCGTCAAGATCCAAGCCGTGTCGTCTTCAAGCCCTGACGCCCTCAGACAGCAGGCTAGCTGGACAGTTCGCACTGGCCTCGGCTTCAGCGGCTGCTTCTCGTTCGAATCCAAGGACACTCCTGGCAGCTTCCTGCGCCACTCCCAGTACACGATTGTCCTGAACGGTAATGATGGCAGCAAACAGTTTGCTGAAGATGCCACGTTCTGCCCACAGACCGGCCTCAACGGTGCCAGCAACAATGCTTTGCGATCCTGGAGTTATCCCACTCGCTATTGGCGCCATTTTAACGCGGTGATCTATATCGCAAGTAACGGTGGTCCTTTCGAATTTGATTCCAAGGTTTCGTTCAACGACGACGTGAGCTTCGCGGTTGGCGCCAGTCTTGCTTAAGTCCTGTCTGGCCCAACCTCTCTACCAAAGCATCCAACGTCTCTTGTGTCGGGATCACCGTAGCCTACGCAAATTTTTCCTTATTTAGCTTGTTTACCCTTGCCTATGCGCAAGAAGAGTGAAAATGTGCTTAGAAAAATAGCGCAATTCTACTGAGAATAACTTCATATATATAAATCCGTCTCAGCTCGAGAATATCTCACAATTACAAGCCAAAATTACCGAGTTTTTTCACGTGCATAGACGCTTTTGCTATTCAATTGATGCTATACTGCTTGCTTTATTCTACCGTAGTGCTCTTATTCAGGTTGTGATATTCTGTACGGAGCGAAAGTGAGAACTGGACTCCTCCCTGGATTATCATACGGTCACTAACGCCGAGATATATTTCTCACTTCCGTTGCGAACAGAATATCACAACCTGAATAAGAGCACAAAAATACAATAATGTAAGCAGAATATGAAGAAAGGCACTAATTGAATAACTAAACTATCTACTGGATATATGATACTATCTGCAGGCCACGGCAGGCATCGGCTTTGACCCCGAGAGTGCCAAGTCCCGTATCCCAACCCGTGCCGAGATAGACACCAAAGCTAACCCAGCCGATATCTCAGCTGTTCCACCCGTACGGTGAAACGATTAGTGCCCGCAGTGCCATCAGCGGCAGATCTCAGCCGCACGGAACGTCTGCCCCTCCGATTGGCCGACCCTGTTTCAACATGAAATGAAACATACGATCCTACATACATAGGGCTGTGAAATATCAAAGTATGGCTGCCTATTGTGGCCGTGAAGCCAATATAAAGTGTTTTTAAGTTGGACTACTCTACATCAGCAAGCATGAGGCTCCTACAAGAGCATGCAGCTGTTGCGAATCCAGCTCCTACGTGCCAAGCCCGCTTTCAAGCCGTGCTGTTTGTGGCCCGCCTCGTCTTTTAGTACAAGCCGGCTGCCATAAAGACCACTAGGCTTCTGAGCTAGGATATGACCTATTGATACGAACCTTCGTGGCACCAGCTGTCTAGCCGTATAGCCGGAGTTGGAGTGATCTACCTAGCTGAGGGTTCAGCTGGGCGTATCCAGTAAGCTTGATACGAATCTAGGTAGCCATATAAGAAATCTAACATATAGCTTAGCAAAGCTCGAGGTTTGAGCTCGTGGCCTTATTAATAGCAGCTTAGGCCTAGTAGATATTCATAGTTAGTCAATTGATTTTATTTTTCCTTTCTATATACTCTACTGCTTGGTGCTCCTATCCCCGTTTGCTTGCCTACTGAATCTTAGTCAACTGATTTTATTTCCCTGTTTTATATACTGTACTCTATTGCTTGGTGATCTTCTTCCCGTTTGCTTGCTTACTGCATGCCAAAGTGATAATTTAACTCGGCTAGCCAAATCGTCCTACATGCCCCTGGCCGAGACAGTTACAGCAGCGGCTTCTCCAGGAGTATGAGCCAACCAACAGATGCGGCAATTTTCTTAGTTCTGTAGGGCAGCACGATCCTTCATTATGATTCTCCGTTAGGATATTGCAGTCCGAGTGGAACACCAGTCAAACAAACGAAGCTGTTTTCTCAGCATCTCAAGAGAATAGGATCATTTATTAGAATCCTACAGAGTGGAACATGAGTCAACCAACAAACGCAGCAGTCCTTCAACATCATAAGGCTGTAGGACCATTCATTAAAATCCTACACAGCGAAACAATAGCCAACCAACGTAGGTGATAGTTTCCGCAACCTCGCAGGGCAGCATGATCCTTCGTTACGATCCTAAATGTGAACGGAAATATTTGTCATTAAGTAAGTGGTGGTAGAAATATACCGCAGTATTTATACATCCTGCAATCCTTTAACATAGAGAAACGATTATAAAAGATAGACTCCTCCCCACTATCAATCTACCATCCATCAAACCAAAGCATCCTCCAAAGCATCCTCCAAATCCAATCTCAACCCCCCCCACAAAAACACCATGCATTTCCAACTCCTCACCCTCCTCGCCCTCGCCACCGCCAGCGCCGCCACCCAATGGGCCGGCATGGAGAACCTCCCCGACGGCGCCTACAGCGGCACCAACCACCCCGACGGCTCCACGACCATGACCTCCCTCACCACCGGCTCAACCTACACCTTCCAGCTCGCCTCCACCTCCGCCACCTCCCCAACCCGCCGCTCCCCCCGCCACGGCATTTCCAAGCGCGACACCAGCTGCTGGGGCTACGAGCTGGACCACGGCGGCGTCGACGAGGGCGTGACGGAACTAAAGCGCTGGGCCGGCGCCGGCGGCCAAGACCTCGTCTCCGGGGACAGTCGGAGCTATTACGGCTTCAATAGGAAGGGGGTGTACGTGTATTACTGCATTAATGCGCTGCATACGCAGGGGAATCTGGATACGGGGGATATCGATTATGCGAATAGGATGATGGATGCTGGGTGTGGGATGTATCAGGCGGGGTTCTTTTTGTGGCCGGGGTCGCCGGAGTTGGTGGGGAAGTGTAGGTCGGGGACGGCGATTTGTTTGGGGTAGGTTTGGGGGGGGGAAGGCGATTTATTGAGCACGCTGTTGGTGGGGGTGAAAAATGGAGGAGGGGGGAAGTTGGGATGTTGTGTGGGAGGGAGGATGATGATGATGTTGGCACACACTCATTTACCCCCCCTTTTTTTTGGGTGCAGTTGTCTGTGCTATTGCAGGATCGATCTTTCGGGTGGTAAAGAAGACTTCGTTTACTATTCTCTCACTACTACTATGTTCTGCTAGATACGCCAGAAAAATAAAAAACGCCTATCATCATGACTTGAAACTTTAGTGGTGTGCATTAAAATGCTTACGGCTTGTGTGCTTAATGTATGTATAATAAACCATGTACACTACGGTAATAACACCTCGAGTCTCTCTCTAGAAACCTAGCGGCATCACGAGACTAAAGTAAAGTGAGGCAGCTTATAGAGGTGGTAGTGTTAGACGTGTACAGTTTGGGGGGTGTGTGATTATATAGAGTTATAGACGGTAGGGGTAGAGGGGGGGTTGTTACATACAGTAATCTCTAAGGTCTATAGTTAGTTAAGCTAGGTAGGGTTAGGGAAAGAAGGCAAGGCTATATAAGGGGATAAATTGAGTAATAGGGATAGGATAGTAGGTAACGTGTATGTAGGTAAATTTAGATGTTAGATGTTAGATGTTAGATGCTAGATGCAGAATAAGATATGTAAAATAGAAGATGGAATAGAAGACACCATCTCCTATCTCTAATCTCCTATACCATTACATCTTACATCACGCATTATAATCACAATCACAATTACTCCCCCTTCTATCCCTAACAAAGCTACAACATCACGAGAGAAAAAGCTCTTAATTACGCCCCCCCCCCCCCCCCCCTAATTCCCTCACTACCTAAAGCCAAGAGCCGAGCCGAGTAGAGCAGAGCTGAGATCCCCACCATGCCTTGCCACCCCCCTACCTTCCCATCATGCCATGCCACCACACTATCATGTGTCTGTATGTCTGTATGTAATAACCCCCCTCCGCCCCCTTTCCCACCCCCACTAACCCCCCGAAAGCTAAATATCAAAACCATGCAAATGCTCCATGCCATCGAAATCACCAGATAAAAAACGCCATTAATCCCACCCCCCAGCCATCCCACCGTCCAGAAAGTCGTCCATCCCATAAATAATCCCCCGCCATAGAAGGCGTTACAGTACCCCCATCCCCATACCAGCTTAGCGTAAGCCATGCAGAAACGAAAAGAAACGAAAAAAATCCAGTGTGCGAGGGAATGCAACGGCGCGTCGATATGCATATGTTCATCCTCCACCCCCCCTTTCCCCTTCGCCTTTTCCCCATTATCTCTCACCCCTTCCCCTCCTCAATCACCACACCCCCCATCACCCCCTCGCACCCCCCCACCGCCTCGCTCCACCCCCATCCATAACCCCCGCCTGAAACCCCGCACCCCCCACCCCAACCCCCCCAGCTCCACCAAGGAACCCCTCACTAACCGGCCTCCCCGCCTCAGTCCACACCCTCTCCTCCGCCCCAAACAACTCCATCCTCGGACTCGCGAGCGCCATCTGCGCCTCATCCATATCCCCCACCTGCGTCGGCGGCAGATGCGGTATCCCCAACATCTGCGCCCTCGCCATGTCGCGCGCCTCGTCGCGGACGGGTGCGTCCACGGGTAGGGACGACCTCCTGCTCGACAGAGGAGCGGGTGTCGCGCCGCCGTTCTCGAGGACGGTAGGGTGCGGTGTTACGGAGCGGGGTTGTCCGAGGACCGCAGCGACGGTGTTGGCGGTGTCGAAGATATTCCTGGTCGTTATCGTTGGGGGTCGGGAGTTCGCGTTGCTATTCGGATTCGAGTTCGCAGAGGGGCCGGAACTGGGATTGGGATTGGGAATAGACCCGCCCCCTCGAGGCATGACACCCGAGGATCGCGCTGCTGCACTGATACTGTTGCCGGTAGAGTTACGGATGTTGTTCCCGCGCCTGTTGCGGCGGCGAGCTTCGTTATCCGCCATTTGGCGGGTACCGAGCGGGACGCCGTGCGAGTGGTGCATCGCTGCCCACTCTTCCTGGCGTTGCATGTGTTGCCTATCCCGCTGTCAGTTTTCGGCACGTGGTGGGCATCAATTAGATGCCGGGGTCCAGAAGGGGGGGGGTTACCTCATAATCGCCTCAGAGTGTTCTAGCGCAGAGTTCTCTAGACGCGCGCGATTCTGTGCCTCGAGGGCGTAGAGGGCATGGATTTGCGACTGCACGTGTGCGCGGTTCATGTATGCCTGTCCCAGATGACGGGCTTCCATGGCTGCGAAGGCGGCGGCGCGCTCTTCGGCTGTCATGGGGCCGTTGTGCTGTTGGGCGCTGGAGGTTGCCGGGCGGTTGAGGACGAAGAGACGACGCATCTCTTCTGCAGGGCTCCTTTTAGGTTCCGAGGGAAGCTTGTCGCGGCAGTATGGGCAGCTGTCCGAGTCTTTGAGCCAGTGCTTTAGGCAGTGGTCGCCGAAGATGTGTTTGCACTTGGGGAGTCGGACTGCACATTCGATGTTCCCGTCCGGGTTCTTGATGCCGAATTCGTTGTAGCAGATTATGCAGTCTGCGGCAGTTAGTTTTGGTATACGGGAAGCTAGATATAGATGTACTTACTTCGGTCGTCTCCCGTCAAGCTGGACAGCTCAACAGGTTCCAGTGATGCCAGAGCGGCTGGAGATGCAACCAACTTTGCAGCTGCTATAGCTGCTCTCCGGGCTGCCCGGTTACGCTCCATAGCAAGCTCGCGCTCGTCACCTTCAGCAGAACTCACTGTGGTAAATTAGCTTCTGAAAATACAGCACTCATGGGTGTCTGCTGCCCAACCACCCCCAGAGATCGATAATACTTACTTGCAGGTCGGTGCTGGCCATGAGCAGCACCCGGTGTAGGTCGGGGACGGGCACCCAAATCTCGCCGATCGAAGCTATCAAGACTATCATCGTCCGATTCATCACCATAATCAGATATGAGGTTCGCCTCGTGTATCCAAGCACGGCGCTGCTCGTGTTCAAGGTGCGTCAATTGACGGGGCGGTTGTGCGGGAGGAGGACCCGACACGTTTCGAGAAGTATACTGGAATGTCTCGACTGCTACCCGGTTAGCATTCAAACGGCGGATGATGGGCAACCGCGCTACGTGACGACGAAATGAAGAATGCTCACCCCGGGTTCCCTGGACTCCCTGGAAGTGAGATGGACTCCTGCTGCCCGTGAAATTAGGCTGCGGTAAATGTGTAGGGAAGAACGTAGATTGGACAGTCAGGGTGGGAGGCTGGCGTGTATTCCTGTTCGACTGAGCTTCTTGTTGGGCTCTCGCCATCTGGGCCTGTATCAACTCACTCCTCCTCTGCGTCGCTTCATCTACTGGAGAGCTGTAGTTTGGAACTCCCGTAGCTACAGACGGCACAGGTCCTGCATTTTGACTCTCTCCTTGCCTGTTTTCGTTCGCATTGTGGAACCGATCCATGTTGGGTGCTCGAGGTATAGGGTGCCTATTCTCTTCGGGGCGCAGGAACTGCTGCTGGTTGCCAGCAAAGTCTGGGGTGCGGTTGAACGGAGTAAGGCTATAGCGAGTAGCACTTCCAGGATGACCTGAGTATGGAAGCTGGCGACTAGGTCCACCGGCACTCGAGTCGGGCTGTGGTGAATTGTGAGATGGCATGCCTGGCCAGTGTACCCCTCCAGGGTGGGAAGAAGGGCCGAACGAAGGTGTGTTTGGGTGAGGGTTATATCCCCAGCTGGACTGGAAGGCTGCCAGGGCATTCGGTGTGTCTGCAGTGGGCCGATAGGGACATGTTGGTTGAGCCATGGCCTGCGAGGAAGTAATTGTTGGGTCGTCAATGTCCATCTGGTATTCCATGAAGTTGGGGTTCATTGCCTCGGCCATGGACTGACCTCTCTCCGCTTGCACGAAGGGTGTCGAGGTGTGCGTTTCCCAATGACGACAGTCACCTTCTCGGTGGAGGAAGGGTATGGAAGGTGTTTGTTCTCGTGTCTTTGAGGGTTGGCCTTTCGAGGCAGCGTCGTATTGTGCGTGCCGGGGTTTATGGTCGACTCGTCTGCTACCTCATGAGGGAAGGTTGGTGGTGACAGTCGACTCGGTGTTGTGGGAATTGTCGGTGAGGGTAGGATTGGCGGAGTGAGAGATGTCTTGAATAAAGTATTGAGTGCCCGGCGAGGGAGGTTTCACTCGGAGCGGGGGCAGTGTACTGTACGGGGTCCTCGAGGGTGGATCGTTCAGAGGAGAGTGTCTCTTGAGGCAGTGGGAGAGTTTCGTGAGGGGTAGTTGGCTGAGAGATGGAGGGAGGGGGAGAGAGAGTGGGAGGTTACTGTAGGTGAGAGGAACAGTATGGTGGAGGAAGTTGTAGAGTTCTGAGTAGAAGAGGAGGAGAAAGACAGAGAAAGAGGAGAAAGAGAGGTCACAGAAAGAGATCTGTCGGAGGAGGAGAGGGAGAGACAGGGAGAGAGAGAGGGTGGTAGGTAACGAGCGGAAGCGGGGGGGGGGGTTGTGGTGGTGGGAGTAGGTGGTTGTGGTGGTAAGAGGTGGTTTAGAGAGAGAGTACAGTACGGTTCAGTACTAGAGAGACGAGACGAGGGTAGCGACTTGTGTGTGTGTGTGTGTTGCGTAGATTTGGTAGTATGGCACCTATGTATACTAATAAATGTGTGGTGGTGTGTTTTGTGTGAGGGAGGGGAGAGAGTGCGTATGAGAGGATGTGAGTGGTGTGGTATGTAGTATGTAACTATCAGTAGTAAGAGTGGTAGTGAGTGGTAGTTAGTACAGATGAGCTATGTAGCTCTCTCTATAAGTCTGTTTGGTATGTGCACGGTCTGTGTGGACTACAGTGGTGGTGTAAGTGATGGTGGATTATACTAGCTAACGATAAGCAGCTACATACATAATCCATCGAAGGCACATATCGAGATACACATACACATACGAATAGAGATTCACATACGCATAGAGATACATATATGCACACATAGAGATACACATACATACACGCAGCATACAGATACAGATACAGATACGGATACAGATGCACATACACCTAGGCATACACCTAGGCATACACCTACACAAACACATAATACTGTGTCAAGTACTACTCCGACACAATCATGCCGTGAGGGACAGACAAGCTTCACGAAACAATAAGCTAGCTATACCTATAGCCTAGGTAGGGCACTCGTACACGCCACGATTCTCTATTCGTATTGCGAGTATTATAGGCCCTTACTCGTACAATACGATAGTAATCAGAGTACGTTCGGTCGACAGTCACGAGTACTCTACTACTACTACTAGTACTACTACTTACTACCACCACCAATACTATAAATGGTAAAATGCACACTCTAAGTGCGTGCAGGACAACAAGGAACGGACGGCGGGCGACGGGGGGTTCCAAGGCGGTTACATACAAATACAATTTAGACCGAATACATACATTTTAGACGGAAGACCACTCCTCTAGGACTCACTCGAGACTCCACGTTACATACGACGGGCGTGACGGGAGAGCGAGTTAGGAGATATGTACCCTACAGTATGTATGTACTGCACGATATGTCACTGCTACCAACACCATTACTGGGAATACTGTCACTCTGATATTCCTACCACTCATTCTGTCACTCTCTGCCAATACTCCCACTTCTACCACTTCTACCACTCCAACCACTCCAACCACTCCTGCCAATTACTCCCACTACTGTCACTCCTGCCAACTAACTCCCACTCGCACGCCCTGCCACTACCATCCATCAGCACTTCCCCAACCACTCGGTCGTGGCTGCTAGTACTAACCAACGGCGGTGGTTGGCGTCGATGGCCGAGTGGTTGGGTCGATACCTCCCTCCTCGCTGCTGCTGGTTAGCACGACCCCTTCACACCCCACCACCACCCACCACCGCCGTACTAAGTTACCCTCCCCTCCCCTCCTCTCTTCCCGTCCACTCCCGTCATCCAACATAAGACAACGCCCAGTCCCCCAAACCGGACTCGGAAAAAGAAAACGTCAGACAATCAAGCAAAAAAAACCGGCTGTGAAAAAATAAATAAAAAAGGAGCGGACCCTGGCAAGAATAAGAAGAAGAAGGAAAAATGTGTTCGAAACACCCGGCGCAACGCACAGCTGCATCCGGTCGGTGGTCCTGGCTCGTCTCGTCACATTTTTTTACAATTCGACACACTCAACCCACATACCATCGCCCGATTCAGGAGTTTGATTGAGAGCGAGGAGCGACTAGGCGGCGACGACCGAAAATTGGCATGCAAGGTAGGTGAGGAGGTAAAGTTGGACACCGCCGTACAGGCGAGACAAGGTCAGCTCAGCCGGACAGGGCAGGGCAGGGCAGGGCCATTTCGTGCTCTTCCTGTTTGCTGTACTGTGCTCTGTACATACACTTCTGGTGATTCCACCTCGTAAGGTAAGTTAGGTTAGCTGCTTCTGACAGGTGCTGCCCGAGCCCAACCCAGCCAAGGAAGGCAAACTATTTTTTTAAGACAGGTACGGGGGTAGGGAGGTGGGTAACTTGATCTAAGGTTGAGGTTGTGTCTGTCGTCTAAGGTGAGGTTGAGGTTGTCGTCAGGCACGGTGGGGATGAGGCAAGACGACCTAACGGAGATGGATGTGAAGGGAGGAGGAAGACCGACCAGCCTCGTTGACGAGTCAACTCAACTCCACCACTCTACTCTCTACTCTCTCTGCAATGCCACGTCTCACACTCACTCGGCATAGGTTGGAGGATGGGAAGGGCGAGGATGCATTTGATGACTGGCCTATATAGGTTATATGAGTGAGTGAGTGAGTGAGTGAGTGAGTGATACTCGCATCGCATCGCAGTGACCGGTGGGATGGATGGGCGTCTCGTCAATACATACTACTTCCATACCCACACATACCTACCTCCTACATACATACATACATACATAATAACTCGGCGTACTATTTTTTTTTCCCTTTCTCCCTCCTCCAACAGCGACGGTGCAATACATGGATATCTTCCCCAATATCCCCTCCCCTCCCTCCCAGATCGCCATCCGGGTCTTCCTTCCGCAGCCGTCACCTCCTCCGCCCCTCGCTCGGACTTTATGTCTTATCGCCTCCGCGCTGGCCAACAAGGTGTCGAGAAGCTGGCACGATAAGGGCGGAGGTAAGTCCGACAGTGATCACCGAGCTCCACTTTCTCGGTCTTTGGTGTTGTTCTTGTCTGTAGGGGATCCGGAGGAGGACTGGGATTTTTGGGTGTATTTCGTCACTACTGGTGCTACTGGCAGGGAGGTGGAGGAGGTGAGGTGAGGTCGACGCAACGGGTGGGGGAGGAGGTAATATCACGGTCGGTGGGAGAGGACGGTCGGTGGTGTCTATCTATACTGGTGTGTTTGACGCTGTTTGAAGTACATACGACGGTTCAAGTCTGTATATGCTATACTTTACCAACTGTACCATCATCCACCATACACCCACATCCACCACCACCACCACCCGTCAGCATCAGCACAATCCACAATCCACCATACACAAAACTACAATACACGCACGCCCAAGACTCCCCAAAAATGACATCCCATCCCATCCCATCCGCTCCTTACGCACGCACAAACGCACATCCTCGCGCCTTCCGGCGAATGTACGATGTACTTACTTACTTACTTACTTACATACCTACAAACACACATCCCACCCCATCCCTATCCCCATCCCGTCCGTCTATCCCGTACATACAAATCCAATACTTATACATACCACACATACCAACTCCCTCCGTCTTCCCCTCCGTCTTCCCCGCCGTCTCCCGTCTCTCCCTCCCCGTGTCACAGTGGCGTCATGCCTCCTCCCTTCCAGCCAGCCAGGCAGGCCTCTCTCGTCTCATCCGCCTCGTCTTGGCCATAGGAGGGGAAATACGACACAGTACCACAGCAATACAAAAGGCAACGATGACAGACTCCCTTACCCTACGCATGCAGTTCCCCATCCATCCATTCACTCCGTCACATTCCTCCTCCTACTGCTACCACTACTAATCAATAATCCCCCTCCTCACCCAGCCAAGCCATCCAGCATTCCCATCCGCCTTGCCTCGCCAGGTCCATAAGAAGCCCGCCTGCGCCCGTCGCCCGTAACACCCCTCCCCCCTCCTCTCCTCCGCTCACAACTCACATACTGTATTCTCCACTCCCCACTCCGCCTCCTCCGTCCGCTCCCTCACGTCGCGAAACCCGCAACCCGCAACCCGGGCGACGTAACCGCCCCCATCTCTGGTATCGTAACACACGTCACTGAAGGGAGGGGTTGGTGGGTTTGTGATAGGGTCGGTTTGTGATATCGTCGGTGATACCGTTCGCGCTCGCAGTGGTGGGCATAACAGGTAGCCGTGCCTATCTGTCTGTCTGTCTACTACAGTATAATACCTTTCGCTTCTACAATGGCTGGGCTGGGCTGAGTCGGTCGGTCTACATAACCCCGCGCGCACGCCCGCCGGCCTGGCCGCCCGCCACCTTCTCCCATGCCCTGCTGCCAACGCGGGACTACTACACACACCGCCGACACGGTGTTTGCGCATCCCGTGCGCGGCGCGCGTCACCTGTACGCACCGCACAGCGCCATAGTGGCGAAAAGCCCATGGATAGGATGGAAAAGCCTGCGTCTCTAATGAGGAACTATTGAATTGAAGCCAAGACGAGGACGTCGGATTGACTCTTTTAAGAGGTAAGTGGGTAGGTAGATAAGGCAAGGTAAGGTAAGGTATGTTTGCTCCTCTCCGTCCCCTCTCTCTCTTCCCCCCGTCTCGCCCGTCGATCGTCCGTCGATTCCGTATATACATACAGACATACATACATAAACACGCACCAACCAACTAAATACCCATCTACCACCCATCCCCTCGCTGCACCAGACCGACCGGTCGGCTGGGATATCCGCCACACTGCTTGTACCCGCCACCACCAGCACCGCTGGAAGGAGCGGGTGCTGCTGTGTGTGGTTGGTAGTGAGGGATCGTCGGTAGGTCGGCTGGCGGCGTGCGGTGCGGGGATGGAGGAGCACGGCGGCGGAATGGGGGGATGGAAATGCATGCTACTCCTCTAGGAGAGAGTAGGTACAACAGTGGGTATTCGCTAGTTAAGTTAGTAAAGGTTGTGTGTGTGATGGAGGGGAGAGGATGGATGGGGTTTCTTGGGATTGTGGTTGTGTATGTGTGAGCTAGATGGAGTGTGGTGGGTGGGTTGTATATACTATATAAAGCAGAGGCAGTGTCTAGTTCTGTTTGGTCATGAGGAGGATTGCTAGATATATACGTGTCGTGCTGTGTATACTAAGAGAAGGAGATTCTAAAGGAACGAGCGATATCTCTCACCATTGCTCCTTCCCTCAGGACAAAAGGGAGAGCCACCATTTTATACAACTCCCACACAGCAACGCGACCCAATGCACGCCCCCTATTTACTTAAACAGTGATCAGATGGCAAACCCATCCATTCCAGAGATTCAAATAGAACTTGTAAAGTTTCTACTAACACAAAAATAATCTATCAAACAGCCCACCGCTCAACAACCTCAGCAAGCGTATCATCACCCCCAACGTTCCCAGGAAACACAATATACGGCACCCCCTTATGCCTCGACGTCTCCTCCTCGCATCTCCAGATCGGGACGCCCAGCGCTGCTTGCCCGAGGATCATGGCGCGCTTCATATTGAGGCCTTTTGTTGCTGCGTCGGAGGAGGTGATGCCGCCCTGTTTGTTCGGGTTAGTAAATTTGAAAGCTCTGTAATCGGAGAAATATGGTGGGATGGGGATAGGAAAGGGGGAGTTGAGCTTACCTTGGCGATCACATATCGCGGCCGGACTGTGATATTCTCCAAAACCTTTACTAACGCAGCAGCGACGACCCCACCGATTTTTAGACTCGAAATCGCGTCTGAGCCGGTGACGAGACGCCGCGAGGTCATGACTAGAACATCCTGCCCCTCTCCTAGTTTGACACTAGCTTCCTGGAATGCGTTTGACACCACCTCCTCCGCCTTCGGTCCCTCCCCAACCAGCGTCCCAACATCCAGCTCAATGACATGGAGTTTCCCCCCTCTCCGCTCCCTCAACGACGCAAGCTGCGCTGTAGTCTTAGGGACGTAGGAGCCGGCGATGACGAGCCCGCCCGTAGTAGCGACGCCGGAGTGGTACCCCATATCCAGCTCCTCAGCCGACATGGGTGCTTTTCCAGCTATCCCGAGGCGCGAGGAGACGAACGCCGCGCCGGTGCGGTAGAGATACCTCTTTCCCTGCTGCTCAGCGCTGATTGCTCCAGCTGCGAAGACGGCCATATCCGACTCCGCCGCCGCGTTGACGACGACCACGCTCCCCCTCGGTATCTGGAGTAAGCGCTCCGCTACCTTCTCGGGGCCACCGAGGCGGATGTCGGAGAGGGTTATGGAGAAGATGTCCTTTGGGTTGAATCTTGCGCCGGATTTCTCGATGATGTAGTCCCGGAGGCTGGAGGATGCGTATCCGAATGTCGCGTCTTGTGCAAAGGGGGTCTGGCTGGCGGGGACTAGGACCTCCTTCTCGGCGACGTAGTGCACGTCGTCGATCGTGTATCTGCCGCCCTGGTAGAAAAAGGGTGCGAGGATCCAGGCATCTACCTCTCCAAGCACCTCCTCCGCGCTCTCGAGCTCCTCGAGGAAGTGCCCGCGGAGTGTAGAGTCCCCGCGGAGAACAATCTGGAAGGTCTTGTTCGTCTCTGCAGCGGCTTTGGCTAGGTTTTGGCAGATCTCGGAGATGAGGATCTCGGCTTCGGGACCGGGGAGGGCGCGCGAGTTGGTGAGGATGAAGAAACCGCCCTTTGCTGATTGGAGTTCTTTGCAGAGGGTGCTGTGGTCCCAGACGGTGAGGACGGCGATGTCGTGGCAGGTTTGGGTGCCGGTTGGGTCGTCGTCGAGGGCTATGACGAGGGGGGTTGAGGGGTTGTCCACTTGGGATCGGATGGTGGAGAGGATGTCGTCTGCTCCTCCTGCTGCTGGGGGGAGGGAGGCGAGTGTCTCTTTGAGGGGGAGGGGAGAGTATTCCCTGGGTTTGTGAGTGGGAGCAGCAGGTGTCTTTGCGCTAGAGGAGACCGAGACACCGGTCATGAGTTCCCATACTCGGACGACGCCGCCGTCGGCGTCTTTGGACCAGCCGTGGGATTCCCCCATGAGGTAGAGTTGGTGGGCTGCGGCGGTGAGGGGGGAGGCGTATGTTAATCTCTTTGCTTCATCGAGGACGATTCCCTGATTATTTAGTTAGTTTATAATCTAACTCATATGTATTTATGGGGGGACGACTTACCAAATCCTTCACAAAAATAGCAAGTTGACTATGAGGCGTCCAATCCGCATTGAGCATAGCAGGAACGCGATTCTCAAACATCCAGCTCCCGCCAGCGGCATTCTTGATGATCTCGTACAGATTAGCTGTATCCAAGCCCAGTTTGGCTCCGAATGCCATGGCCTCTGCTGCTGCTGCGATGTGCACTCCGGCGAGGAGTTGGTTAATCAGCTTTACCGACGATGCGGCGCCGACACCTTCACTGATTCGATGGAGGTTCGTTGCTTGGCCGCTCATGGCTGTGAGGATTGGACGGGCTTTGGAGAGGGCTAGCTCGTTTCCGGAGGATATGATCTAGAACATTTTTAGTTGGTGGTGATTGATGGATCTGGTTTGGGGTCCAATTTACCGTAAGTTCACCCTTTGCCGCCCTCGCTACCCCGCCACTGACTGGGGCGTCGATTAACTCTAGTCCCTTTCCTAAACTCGATAGCTGTGTTGAGAGATCCCTGACAGCCGTTGGAGATACGGTAGAGTTCAGTATAACAATCGATCCCTCAGGAAGTGACTTGGCGGCAGCCCCAGCTCCAAACAAAACATCCCCGGCTTGGGCAGCATTTTGGACCATGAGGACTAGTACCTCTGCCTCCCTAGCTGCTTCAGCTGGCGATGTAGCTGCTATTGCTTTGCCACCGCCGGCAACAAACTTCTGAATCGATGGCTCGTAAACGTCGTACCCCCAAACGTTGAATCCTGCCTTCACGAGGGAGGTTGCCATTCCGACACCCATTGCGCCTAGGCCAACGAATCCCACTTTGGATATCTCGAAGGGGGTCGCTGACGGAGTGAGCACGTCGGGTTGAAGAGTTGCTAACTTTGAGCTCTCGTGCACTAATGTGGGCGTTGACGGCGTGAAAATACGTACGATCCCCGAGTCATCCTCGCGCCCGAAGCCCTGGGATGAAGCAGAAAGGTAGAGTTGTTCTGCCACCGAGGAGAGCGGGACTGGGAAACCGTGTGACCGTGCGGAGGAGGTGACGATGCCCTACATTTATTCAATTTAGACTGTGGAAATTAGAATAGACGATGAGGGGATGTAACTCACCATGTCTTTGACGAAGATATCCAATGCTGAGTATGGGGTTAGATCATTGTCTAGCATATGCGGTACTCTGTTCTCGAACATCCAACTGCTCCCAGCTGCGGTCAGGATTATATCGTATACTTGTCGCGTGTTCAATCCGGCTTTCGCGGCGAGGCCCATCGCTTCGCCGGCCGCGGCGATGTGGATTCCGGCGAGGAGTTGATTGACCATCTTCACATTGCTCGCAGTGCCGATTCCACCGGGTATAATGTATAATTTTTCTGAAAGGAGCTTGAGTACTTCGTGGCCTTGTTGTAATGCTGATTCTGTACCGGCTGCTAGGATTGTGAGTTTTCCTTGCGAGGCTCGGACGGTTCCTCCAGAGACAGGGCTGTCGATTAGATGGATATCTGATCGGTCCATATAATCTAGCTTCTGTTGAACGGATTTTAAGAATGTTGCTGGTACTGTCGAGCATAATATGACTGTTGAGTTTGTGGGCAGTGCTACATTATGTTACAATTTGGCCCAGTCTTCCCATGGATGCATGCTCATACCTTGGACAGCTCCATTCGCCGAATCGAACAATACTGATTCAGCTTGCTGTGAGTTTGTGACCATGCAGATTAAATATTGATTTCCCCTCGCAGCCTCTTTAGGAGACGATGACACCCCTCCTCCAACTGCCCTGAATTTCTCCAGGGAGGGTTCGTAGACATCGTAGCCAGTTACATTATGGCCCTCTGAGACTAGATGAGATGCCATTCCAAGCCCCATTGCACCTAGCCCAGCAAAGGCAATGTTAAGGGCGCTACTTGACGCCATGATCGTGTGGTGTGTGTAAGTAATTGTGTGTTGATAATACAAGCACGACGATGGTCGAGGTTATAATGAAGGCTGTATGTAAGTGAACTTGAACATAGAACAGGGTATAAGAAAGGACTTGAGAGGAAGAAAACAGAAAGAAGAAAATATATTTAAATATACTAACCATGCACAACCTCCGTAAAGTACAGTACCATTCCTTGGGAGGTTTTTCTTAACTTTACTAATAAAACGTTAAAGTTGAGGTTGTTATCGTCAATCTCGGTGTTCCCTCCGCGATGGTGGCAGTTGGCAGGAACGAACGCTTAGTCAGCATCAGCTAGCCCCGCAGTGTACCCCGCAGTGTGGCCAAATTGCGGACTTCATCCCGAGAACCATCAACCAACAAGTTTGCTTTCTCGTGCATCTTCTCCATCCATTTTGTGTTTGCCTTGCTAACGTACATCGGCCTATCCACCGCGAAACAAAAGAGGCCTTGATTCGACCTGCAGGACACCCGGCATCATCGAGCCTAAGAAAATCGCCCTAAACGCGATAGTGGTATGGCTTTGGAATCGGAGATAACAGGCTAGAAGCGTCCACGCTCTAAGATGGACAGCATCTCTCCATCTTCAGTAGCCCATTTGGGCGCCAGCATCCATAGTAGCGATGGGTCGTCTCGTGTGCCGAAGATATCGAGAAAGGTTCACGCGTGTACAGAGTGCCAAGCTCGAAAGATCAAATGCGATGTTAATCCACCACAGCGTTCCATATGCACTCGCTGTTCTAAGAAGCGGGTTCGCTGTGTAGTTAATAAGAGTCTACAGTCTCTTATAGGCGAGGATACAGAGTACGTCATGTAACGTTTTCTTTATTACTTTGTTAAGGAGATGTGGGGGGGATTCTTTTCAAGGCTATTTCGATATAGTCTTATCATCGTTTAATTTCATGTCATGTTATATGGAGTAGGAACGTCTTGAATATGATAGCATTCAATCATATATTTCTTGAGTTTAGAGAGTCAGTCTAGTTAATTTATCTTCATATATTAATTATATATAATGCTCGGCTTACTGACAATACAATTTGATTAGATGGAAGACCACTATGGAAGAAAACAGTCAGACTCTGTCTCTCGCAGTGTCCAAGATCTTAAGCGTGTTAGAGCTTCCCTCTCTAGAATCATTTGCAGCGCAGCTACAACACAACCAGCTACAGCACAGCCAGCCACAGGCGCAACAAGCTGTCACCAGAAGTATCGAGGCTCCTGATAGGTCGAGACCCTTCCGAACATCAGGCATGGCCATGACGCGCGAGAATTCGCAAGAGCCGACCCAAAGCAGAGCAGATACTCTTGTCACTGACCCTATGGGAGCTTTGTATGAAGTAACCAAACTGAGAAATCTCCGGAGCAACAACCTCCATGGGCATGCTTACGCTGCCAGGCCAACAATTTTAGAGGACGATTTTATCTCCAAGGGCAAAGTTAGCGAAGCTGATGCTGAAGAATTGTTTCGAACCTTCAGTACTTCTCTCAATCATTACCTGTGGGGTGGTATTGGTCTCGTCCATGACAACCTTACTTCTGTGCGACGGTCCTCAACTCTATTGCTAGCAGCCATTTTCACAGTTACAGCACTACACGTACCCGGGAAAGAGCAGGTCTTTGATATCTGTTATGCCGAATTCACGGCACTTGTTTGCGATTCCATGTTTGACCGATATCACACGTTGGACGGTATTCGAGCTCTTTGCATTGGCGCGTTCTGGCTTTCAGACGTTAGTTGTATGGAGCCCCATAGCCAAGAGGACTTTGTCAGATTCGAATGCTAACTATACACCACAGGGAAGCTTGCCGGCCACGCAGTTAGAATAGCGACAGAGTTAAATCTGCATCAGAGCTATTCTCGAGCGATGCGAGGCTCACGGGAGCATTTCGAGGGTGCGAGGCTGTGGTACTTTATATACGTTTGCGATCACCACTTCAGTATCGCCTACGGTCGACCGCCTGTTATTCACGAAGATGCGACGATTACAAACCATGAGAAATTTTTGAACCTGCCAGGAATCACACAAGCTGACTACCGCCTGCACAGCCAGGTTTCCGTATTCATTATCCTAACAAGAGTTTACAATACCTTTGGGCCAGATATTGAGCAAGTGGTCGCTGAGGGAGATTTGATACTCTTACGTCAATTCAACCACGCGCTTGATAGTTGGCGATTGCACTGGGAGTCCCGACTCACCCCTAACCCTTTCATCGCAACGTACCCTGCAAAGGGAGTCGTTCTGCACTATCACTTTGCAAGGCTGCAAGTGAGCTCACTGTCCTTGCGTGGGATTCAGAAAGACGGCATGCACGACTTGACCATAGATCGGCGAGACCTAGCGAATACCGCCATTGCCTGTGCTACTTCCATCCTCCAGACTGTCCTGGATGAACCCGGCATCCGGAACTCCGTCGTCGGTGTGCCAATCTACCTCCACACTATGATAGCGTACTCTGCGGTCTTCCTCCTGAAAGTGCAGCAGAAGTGGAAGGCGTATAATCTTAGCGCCGATGCTACTCTAATCCGAGATCTTGTGATGAGAATCATACGGCTTTTGCTCGATGCCAGAGCAGGTGAACGGCATTTATCAAGTCATATCGCTACCGGCTTGAGTAAAATGTTGGACCGTTTCACATCATGGGAGGCAGGAGAGAAATCGAGGAATCTCCTTGTGGATTCGGGACGAATAAGCCAAGATGATCCAAACAATCCGGCAGCGCAGATGTGGGAACCAAACTATGCGATTTCTGACACTGGAATTCTTCGCATGTTCGATTCTTCAGTGCCGTTCTACGATGAGCATTATTTCCCCTTGGGCTTTTTCGATGTAATGTCTGCTGGCCAGACGGATACCGAGTATCGACATCGGGAATAAATGGACGAACGTGAGACTCACGAGGAGCTCTTGGAAGTCAACAGTGGAACGCCACAAATTAGAGGAAGCAACACTTCCTCGACTATTAATCTCCATGGAGATTTAAATCTTGTAGAATAAGTAATAATGTTACATGTACCGAGGTCCTACCTAGATCCCAATTCCAACTGACTGGACCCGCAAACCAATGCTCTGGGCTCTTTGACATCACATCAGCTTGATTGGCCCCTCGCAGTTCTGTCCGTGGCGGAGTGCGGTGTTCTGTCCGAGATCCCAATGTCCCCCTGTTGGCATTTTGATTTAGTGTCAGCGCCATTCCACTAAAACGCGGGGAAAGCACCAAGAGTGGGTCATATATCCCCCCGTCAAATACTTACCCCAGGGCTAGACTCCGCATTACTTTCCCGCCCCAACTGCCGCCATGAATAGATAAAGACGAGACAACGTCTACTTTTTGAACATTCATTGAAGAGGTCAATCTCGTCATGACAGCATCTTTACCCTTTTTGAAATATTAATACTACACACACTTCGATTTTAAACAATTTCGCAATGGAGGAGTCGAAGGACAACGCCCTTCATGTCGAGATGACAACTACCATTACCAAGGGAGATGGCGCGACGGAGGAGGAGATCCAGTTGCAAGAAGCTCTGAGCAATTATATTCCAGACACCGACGCGGAGAAGAAGCTTGTACGGAAAATCGACATGCACTTAATGCCAACTCTCTGGGTTATGTACATTCTCAACTATGTTGATCGAACAAATATTGTAGGTAACATTGTTGCTTTGCTTTTTGGTACACTAAGCTAACATATTTGGTAGGGGAACGCAAGAATTGCTGGAATGGAGGACGACCTGAATCTTGATGCCCAGAGTCAGTATTTTCACTTCATCAGTTGCCTCTAAAACATACTGACGCGTGTAATAGAATACGCATGGGTTCTCTCCATCTTCTTCTTTGGTTACCTCATCATGGAAGTGCCGTCCAACATGATTCTCAGTCGAAGCCGTCCCTCAATATTTCTTCCTTCCATCATGCTAGTATGGGGAGCAATGAGTGCCATCATGGCCTGCGCTCCGAACTACGGATCCATGCTCGCCTTCAGATTCATCCTCGGCTGCATCGAGTCTGGCTTCTTCCCCGGCGTGCTTTTCGTCATGAGCTGCTGGTACAAGGCAGCAGAGATTGGAAAACGATTTGCCATATTCTACAGTGCTGCTGTCCTATCAGGGGCGTTCGGTGGCCTTCTAGCTGGCGGTATCACCAACGGTCTCCACGACGCGCACGGTATTGCCGGGTGGAGATGGCTTTTCATCATTGAAGGCGTCGCAACAGTCGGAGTAGCCATCATCGCAAAGTTCATCCTCCTCGACTTCCCTCACAGCTCCCCAGTACTCACCCTCGAAGAGCGCCAACTAGCCACCGTTCGAATCATTGCAGACAGCGCGGTATCAGGCTCCGCATCCGGCTCATCTAGAGACGACCGACTTTCCCACTGGGAAGCCTTCAAGGCAGCCGCCACCGACCCACGCACATACTCTTTCATGCTCCTCTTCGTCCTCGACGTCGGCGCCGGCACAATCTCATATTTCATCCCCACCATCACCAAGTCATTGGGCTACGACACCGTCAAAGCGCAGTACATGACTGTCCCCGTGTACGCCGTCGCCACAGTCTGCCTCAACATCTGCGCCTTCTCCGCCGATCGCCACGAGGAGCGAAGATGGCACATCACAGCCGCTCTCTCCCTAGGATTCATCTGTGCCATGGTCTGCGCCATCGTCGAGACACCCGTAGTCCGCTACGTCATGCTCTGCTTCGTCGCCTCTGGGATCTGGAGTGCGCTCCCTCTCATCCTCGCATGGGCATCCAAGACCATTGATCTTCCGGCCGAGAAGCGCGCTATTGCGATCGCGATGATCAACGCTGTTGGTAATCTGTCGTCTGTGTATGGGAGCCAGATCTGGCCTACTAAGAGCGCTCCGCATTATACTCTGGGCTGGGGTATAACGGCTGGATTCCTGGGTGCGGGTGCTTGTGTGGCTGCTCTGATGCCAGTGTTTATTAAGTTCGTCCCGAATAAACCGACTAAGGCGGAACTTGCGTTGAAGGAGAGGGGTGAGAGGATGATGGCTGAGGCTGCCGCTTTGTAAGAGACGATGTACCGTTTGGTATGGCGTGATATAGTGTGATATTGTAAATAATTCAATGCGTTATTAGCGTTTAAAAGGAAATACTGCCTAAACTTCAATATTTTTGTGTCCCACGCCCTCCTTGTCTAATTCAAGCCCACCCGTACAAGACTCCCTTCATGGCTATTCAGACCAGCCAATACATTCAGATAGAGTTGTATCGAAATTGCATATCTAGGGGCATCCGCTCTACTATTAGCGATCAATTCTTGAATATGTAGGGCCATAGGAAAAAAGGCCCAAGGGTGGTGTTTGTAGGCTCGATGGTGGGGGTGAGTGGGTATGAAGGAGAAGCTGTGGATTGATGCCGTGAATTAGATATCATCAATTAGAGGCTGCGATGGTAACCATGTTTAGTTGAATGGGGAGGAATGGCTTCGTTAAGGCTTGGGGCAATGCTTTCGTCCCTTTTTGGGGCTCCTCCGTGCAGGTCTGTAGTTTGTTAACCGTGATGGAAAGCCAGTTTGAATACCATAACAGCAAGAACTCAACGAAAGATGCAGTCAAGTCAGTAATCACAGCATCCCACTCCCAGAGTCCGGAAAACCACAGTGTGGATAGTAGCAAAAAATGGATATAATATTTTTGTGTTTCTTTCTTTCTTTCTGCGCCGTTGACTTTACAACTTTGGTTTGTTTGTTTGTTTGGCTGGTTCGTGCTCCCCGCTCTAAATCAAACTTTCGATAATACTCTTACCATCCGCTTTCCGCTTTCCCCCGTCCCCCAAACCGACAAAAAAGATTTATATTTTCCTTTCCTCAGACACTAACACATATCTCCCCTCTACTCCGCGGCATTGCTCCTCGTAGTCCTCTTGTTAACCTCCGACTTCCCGGCATCCACCGCCGAAGCAGCAGCACTACCAGCCTTCTCCTTTCCCTCCTTCACAGCCGCCTTCCCTTGCTTAGCAGCCGCCTTGACCTTCGGCGCCGGTGCGGAACCCAGAGTCAGAAGACCAACCAAAACACCGAGAAGCGTAAGGGCGCCAACACCAGCGCCGATAGCGACCTCAGGGACGTACTTGATAGCCTCAATAGGGTCGTGCTTAGCGATGGTAATGAAGAGGTCCAACTTCTGCTTGACGAACTTGACGGGGTCGTCGCCAAATTCAATGTCGAGGTCAGACTTGGGCTTGTCCTCAGCCTTGGGCTTGGCGGCGAGCTCGGCGGCCTTCTCGGCGGCGTGCTTGACGTCGAAGGTCTCGGCGGCGAGGGCCTCGGCGTCGGCGATGGAGTGGCCGATGTAGATGTTGTCGAAGAGGATGTCGTTCTGCATGGTCCAGATCTCGAAGCCGATGGCTCCCATGGGCTCGAGGTTGGAGGGCTTCTTGTCCTCGTAGTAGTTGGGGTTCTTGATCTTCCTTGGTGCCCAGACGCCCTTGTAGTCGGGGTTGTCGATGAGCGGGGCAACCCACTTGCCCTTATACTCGGGGTTGGCCTTCATGGGCTTAGTCCATGGGCCGCATCCGGAGGCCTCCTCGCACTTGGGGTTGGGGATGCTGGGGGCGATCCAGTCTCCGTCCTCCTCGTCATCCCAGTCCTCGGGCTTGAGGGCCTCTGGGTCGGGGATGACCTGGGCCTCGGTCTCGAGCCAGTCGGCGGGCATCTCAGCCTCCTCGTCGACGATCTCGAAGGGGGCTTCCTCGTTCCAGTCCTCGGGCTTCTTGGCCTCGGGGTCGGCGATGCGGGCCTCGTCAACCCAGGTGTCTGGCTTGCTATCCTTAGCGTCGTCGATCTCCTTCTCAGGGTTGAAGGATGGGGTGAAGTCCTCCAGGAGGCTGCCCTCCTTGACCTGCTTGCCGTTCTGTCGGATGGCGAAGGTGCTGTTGGGGTGCACGATGAGGGTGTAGAGCTCAGTGGTCTTGGAGATCTGGGCGGTGGGTGGAGAGTTCATGTGCTTCTCCTCATATTCGCCAGTCTTGGGGTTCTTGTGGTTGACGATGAAGTGGACCTTGTTGGTGTGGCCGCACTTGTCGGGACCAAACATGATCACGTAAGGGGAGGAGTTGGCGAACTCCTCCTGGTGAAGGGCCTTGTTGTCTCTGAGGAGCTTCAGGTAGGCGCCTCCGCACTCGAGGCCGTCTAAATCAAGTCAGCAAGGGAATTCAAGTTCAAGTTGGAATCTAGATCTACTCACTTTGAAGCTTGACCTCGTACTGAACAACAAGAGTCTTGCCCTTGTTCTCAATTGGCTTGGGGAACTTGGCCGAGATGGCGTGGTGAGCAGCCGCGTTCTTGACAACGAGGCCCTTGTCGCCATCCATGCCCTTGAACACATGTGGCTCCTCAACAGCCCACTCGCCGACGTATGCCCACTCCTCATCCACATCGGATCCCTTCATATCCTTCTTCGCGTGGGATGGCTTCCATCGCTGCTCCCAGTCGTCTGTGAACTGCTCGACGAAGTCGCCCTTAATCTTGGTAGGCTATTGTGTTCAAGTTAGCTGGATGTCGACGAACTGTGCAGATGGCAAGAGGAGGGTTTAAGCTTACGGTGAAGGAAGGAAGAACGGCGGAGTCAACCGCAGCAGAGGCTTCGGTATCTTTTACTTCAGCCTGGGCGTGGGCAGCTCCCGCGAGGAGAGCTGTCGATAGGACGGCCGCAGCGTTGAAACGCATGATGGACAACGACTTAACAAGTCAATCAAGGGATCAAAGTGCAATTATGGTTTAATACAATTGCAGCAGGAGTGCAAATCTGAATTCCCGAACTCAAAGTGTCTTTGAGAGGGGAGGTAAGTTTGGGGAAATACACAATGGCAGATGGAAGGAGAGGAGAGGAGGTGTTTGAGAGGGTGACGGTGGAATTTAAGTCCGGGGTCAGGGAATCCAAAAGAACACATATCAATTACTAGTGAGGGGACCACCGACCACGTACCGAATTGCATAATAAGCTCAGTGTCAGTGGCACTTGCTGTATGAAGTTAAGGAAGGATGAGGCCAGTCTTACTAAAACAACTTCTTACTTATTGCATAATATAACATCTTCTTCTTCTTAAGAGAGACGCGCATGCCTCATCAATATCTAACTATGTGGTTTATGCGGTCGATGTTAATGTTCCTGTCGCGCCCGTTATCTTATTTACTTTAGACCGAAAGTACTCTAGCTAGAGCTCTCTTGCTCTCTACAACAGGTGGTCGGCACCTATGGCACCTATCAGACAAATTGATCAATCAGAGCTCGATGATAGAGCACCACTTACGATTTCGCAATCGCTAAGGTACCAACAGCCCAAAAAAATAGTAAAGAAGGTGTCAAGAGATGACGACCGACTGCATCATAGCTTCAGCATATATAAATCCCACTTAATAACAAACTATTTTCCTCTAATCTACCCATCTCCCATCTCTCGTCCGTCTCTTCATCTCTTTCAATCGCCCAAACACCTCAAAAACGAAGCCATGGCCGTAATCGGGACCCCCCCACTAGAGCCTGCCACAAACACCAGCAATGACCATCTCGTGAAGTCGGATGACTCCCAACACCCCGCCAACCTCATCCCCGAGCTCTGCGCAAAGTTCTGGCACCTGGGCTGGGTCACAGGAACCGGCGGGGGAGCCAGCATCCGCCAGGAGTGAGTCCCCGTCCCCCTCATCGCGCAAACCTCTACCCATGCATGATCTAACGACCCCGCCAGTGACCTCGTCTACCTCGCACCCTCCGGCGTGCAGAAAGAGCTCATGAAGCCCGAAGACATCTACGTGCTCTCGCTGAAGGCGCAGACCGACCCAAAACAGCGCATCTACCTACGCTCCCCGCCGTCCTTCAAGCCTTCGCAATGTACCCCGCTCTTCCTGGCAGCGTTCAACAAGCGCAACGCCGGGTGCTGCATCCACACGCACTCGCAGTGGGCGGTGTTGATTACGTTGCTGCTGGAGCAGAGCGGGGCGGAGACGGATATCTTTGAGATTAATAATATTGAGCAGATCAAGGGGTTTGGGAGGGGGTTCCAGAAGACGGGGAATCTGGGGTACCATGATACGTTGAGGATTCCGGTGATTGAGAATACGCCGTTTGAGGAGGACCTGACGGATAGCTTGGAGGCGGCGATGGATAAATACCCGGATACTTATGCGGTGTTGGTTAGGAGACATGGGATCTACGTGTGGGGTGAGACTGTTCACAAGGCAAAGACACAGTGCGAAAGGTCAGTCGTCGGTGTCGTATTCAATGCATATAATCACAAGCTAACTCCCCCACAGCTTAGACTACCTCTTCCAGCTCGCCGTTGAGATGAAGAAGCTCAGCCTCCCATGGCTGAGCAACATAGTTTAGAACAAAATGCCAATACAACATTGAAATTGAAGGAAGAACTGAATTGGCAATTCCCCTAACTACTTCTTGAACGGACCGATTAAAAGATTATTACGCGATATGGTACCCTCATTCATATTCCATACGCCGCTATTCCAAGGACACCCACCCGAGACACAAATCAAGGCCACCATCTTACAATGCGAGCATCATGGCGAACAGACCAAGACCAGCACCAACGGAGACGCTGACGGCCATGTTGGCGGCAGCACCGGTTGGGGTGGCGGATGGAGAAGCATTGGTGCCGGTGGCCTTCACGTCGGAGCCGGAGCCGGACGAAGAGGCGCCACCGGAGCTGGAGTCAGTGCCGGAGCCAGTTCCAGATCCAGAGTCAGCTGTAAATAGTATATTAGCGCGTTATTCTTCGGTAATTGGGTATGTGGGAGGTAAAACTCACTGCCAGTTGAGGTAGAGGAAGCAGCACTGGAGGTCTCAGAGGCGGATGGCACGGGAGAGAGGGCGTTGCAGCCCTGGAGGCACTCCTTGTAGGACAGGTTGCCGGCGGCCGAGCCGTCGCCCTTGGGGCAGGCGGCCTGGCAGTCTCCGATGGGGTTCACGGAGTTGGCGAGGAGCTGGCACTTGGCGCGGCAGTCGTTGTCGTTGGAGGGGCCTGTGAAAGTTGTTAGGATCTGCTGTGGAAAGCGCGACTGGAGAGTTGATGACTTACAAGTCGCGAGACAGCGGGTGGCGGCCAGCTGGCCAGGGGTGGGCAATGCGGTGCCGGAGACAGCTGGGCTCTCGGTGGTGGCAGTGCCGTTGTTGGCCTGAGCCTGGACGGAGAGGGCGGCGACGACCGTGGACAGGAAGATGGTGGAGAAACGCATATTTGCTGTAGTATTAAGATAAAGTACTGAGTGAGAGCTTTTGTAGAATTAGAATCGAGATGGTAAGCAAAAACGAATGTGGTGTGCGAAAAAGGTGAATTTGGAAAAGTATGGTAGGAGAGAGAAGATGTGTTCTTGGAAACAGCAGGATCGAGATGATGTGGGATCCGAGGTGAGTCCTATTTTAAGATTTAGGGGGCGGCAATCGTTGCCGTGCCAGCCGAAAAGGTCAAAGACATCAACATCGAATACGAGGCAGGGCGACTAAGACAGAATGTTTAGTATTTTCTCAATCAGGCCGCATGCATGCCGCTTGTCTCTGATTTTCTGATCGTTTGATCGTTTGCTACATATCGTCTTTAATTTCAATGGAGATGAGCAATGAAATGCAAGGGAATTGCGCAGAATTGAAGGGGGGAAGGTTTCAATGGACACTGAAACCGGCTCGAGCATGTGTCACTGAATCTCCCGATTTGCTGTTTCGCGCAGCACGAGTACAACGCTGTCTCCGCAAATTTTTCCATATCAAGGGATATTAAATGAATATCAAATCTGCATACAAACAAAATAATCTTCAATTGATACGCAAACAAGTGCTACCAATAACTAACTCGTCATTAACTTACACCCGATGACCGAACAGCGAGCCGCCGTTCGGGTAGCAATCACTGACAACTGACAGTTGCTGGGGGTGATCGGCTACACTGATTCATCGCTCCAGTGATCGGCTCCGGGCTCCACAGCCCCAGCCCCAGCCCCAGCCCCAGCCCCAGCGGATCAACAAGGCTTAACCCCAGCCTCGCCATACACTTAAAGTCGCGTCTCCCCCAGGTCGCGTCCAACCGCGTCGTCGTCGAGTCAAGTTTCCATCCGAACTCTCAACCCCCAAAAATGTCCACCCCACCACCCCCAGACCTCACATCCCCGATTTCCTCACCCCTCCCTAAACGCACCAAGACCGCACACGACTCTTCCATTCAAGCCCCAATTAACGGAATAATGGGTTCTTCTGCCCCCGCTGCTGCTTCGGTCCCTGTGACTAAGGTCCAGGATGGTCCACACCTCCTCATCAAGAAGCTGAGCGACAAGGCGAAGCTGCCTACTCGGGGTAGCGCTTTTGCGGCGGGTTATGATCTGTACGCGAGCAAGGAGACGACTATTCCTGCAAGGGGAAAGGGCCTTGTTGATACCGACCTGAGCATGGCTGTGCCTGCTGGAACCTGTACGTCGCCCCTCCCCTTTCACCCCTCAGAGCACCCCAGTTAGACCCGTTACTAACTCCCCTGATAGATGGACGCATCGCCCCTCGCTCCGGGCTCGCCGCCAAGAACTTCATCGATACCGGCGCTGGCGTTATCGATGCCGATTACCGTGGCCAAGTCAAGGTGCTGCTTTTCAACCACAGCGATGTGGATTTCGAGATTAAGGAGCATGACCGCATAGCACAGTTGGTGTTGGAGAGGATTTACACGCCGGAGGTTATGGAGGTTGCGGAGCTGGAGGAGAGTGTTAGGGGAGAGGGTGGCTTTGGAAGCACCGGTGTTGCTAAGGCTTGATTTGGGATAAATAAATTGGAATTGGAGTAGTTATGATGAGATGCAGTTATGTGGTATAGATGGTGGTCAGATTTGGTTTAACTACCTGTCTCCTATTCTCTCGCTCGCATCGTCTCTGTTTAGTGATTCTCATTCCATTGCCAACTCTGAACAACAGTTCTACTATATAGTTGTAATCTAAATGTGTTCTCATATACTCACCAAACCTCCCTTCACACCGCACCAATCGCCAAATTCCCAACAATATCAATCTTCTCCGCCTGATACTTCACCTCCGGATGCTTCAAACACTCCAAATTCCTCACCAGCCTCACCTCCGCCGCCTTAGTCCTCATCAAATGCCTCGTCTTCTCAACATCAACACCGTCCCCCGCCCCATTAGCAGCAACCTTCGCCTCCCACGCCGCAATCTCCTCATCCCTCTTCACCAGCGTCCTTGCCAAAACCTCTTGCATACTCGCCAGCGCCCTCTCAACAGCCCTCGCCAACGGTAAGTCAGTCTCAGACACCTCATCACCACTCACCCACGACTCTTTCCGGCCGAGTCTCTCAACAGCACATACCGCCTCGCGCAGCCTTACAACCATAAGCGCTGCGAGCATGTCACCTGTGCCGGAGAAGAAGCAGTCGAGTGACGGGACTTGGACGCGGAAGATACGTGGTTTATCCAGTGAGGTCTTCGTGCTTCCTACCACTGAGAGAGAGGGGACTTCGCCTAGCGCGGTGAGGTTGACGGATGTTATAAGGATATGTGGGACTTTATAGATTTCGTGGATGGAAGTGATAGCTTTCTTTAGCGATTCCACGTCTGTGATTTTGACGCCTGAGAGCCACCTGGTGGGTATTAGCCAATTTCTCTTGGGGAAGTGAAAGGGGCAACGAACTCTGCTTCAAACTGATTCGGCATGATTAAATCCGCATCATACACCAGCTTCTTATACGCCGGCACGACATCCTCCGCAACGTATAATTTCCCATTATCCCCCATCACCGGATCGAGCACCCAGAAGAAACTCCCCGGCTTCTCAGCAGCTTTGGATTTCAAATCCCGCGCGATGGTGCCAACTACCTCCACTGCCTCCCTGCCGGGTATGTATCCAGAGAGCATCATATCGAAGTCATCGAGTCCCGAGTTCTTTAGCCCGGTGTATAAATCGTCGATATCAGCTGCTGTCGCTTTCGTGCCTTTGACCTGTCGGTATCCCGTGTGGTTGCCTTCACCAATTGTTAGCCGTCGCGCGCTCTCAATGGGCGCAGGGACGGCATACTGAAGTTCACGGTGTTTATGGCCGAGGCTTCACAGCCCAGTGCTTGCAGCACGAAGGCTGCCATTGTGTTCCCGACATATCTGCGCGATCTTAGTTGGTGACTCGTGGGGGCTGGACGCGTCGTAGAGGGACTCACCCATAGGTGACCTTGGAGATACATTGTCAGTTCGGGGACGCCAGTTAATAGTAGTAGTGTATCCATACATGGCTTGCGATGGTGAGAACCCTAGTCTCAGGTATCAAATCCTTGGTCGCCATTGTTCGATATGCAGGAGTAGTAATGCGGGGTTGGGTGCGGGGTCCTGAATGGATTAGTCCGGCCCGTCCTCAGAATTACGGCGGTCGTGTTCAGGGCGGTGAGGACGGAGACGCTCAACGGGGGTATTATGGATGTATGTATAGACTTTATATAGATGATAGAGGGATGACGGATTCAGTTTGTAGTCACGAAATATGACTCGGGACCCTAGCGGCTCCTTCGGGGATTGTGGGGAAGTGTCTTGGCGAAGCTGTATGTCTATCGTCACCGCATCTACGCATCTACACACGTCACATAGGGCATTTACAGCAGTGGGTGAACTCTATTGTTCTCGGGATCTGTTTGTAACAGTAGTATTCATGTTTGTCTGAACCTTAGCTAAAACATTTTTGTTCATTCCTCGTAAAAAAAAAGACAATAATCGCAGACGAGAAGAACCAGTATCCATGAAAGTCAACCATACGCGCCCTGCAGGATGTCAAATGCTGTTTATATCATTACTATCCCAATCCATCTATTCGTCGTCACCAATCTAGAGCACGTTAGTAGAGTACAGACAGTAATGATGGTGGTGGAAATTACCTTTGGTGCCAGGTAAAACCTCAAGTAGCTGCTGCCGGCCAGCGCATACTCTACCAGCAGAGGAACCTCGGGGGAGAGGCACAGCTTAACCGTTCCGGACAAGCCGGAGGCCTTGCAGAAGTTGACGAGGTACTTGAGGGAGAAGGTTAAGGCGACGGAGTCGGTGAGCTCAATCTCAACATTGTTTTCTGGCTTGTCGACGTTTGTGTGGCTGCGGAGGGTAACAGCTCCGTTTCCGATATCACCAGCGCACGAGAACTTGACTCCATCCTTGGAGGCCTCGATAGAAACTACGGAGCTTGTTAGATAATGTACGTGTTTGGGGAGTGCCACGGTGGGTAGTAGCTTACCAGACTCAGAAAGTGCCATCAAGTCCATGCAGATTCTCTTGAACTCAGCAGATGGCATAGAGACGGTAGCGGAGTACTCGGTCTCTGGGATACCAAGATGCTCCTGGTCAATATCCATCAACTTGAGGTCATACTCGCTCAACCTGTCGCTGTCACTGCTCTCAAAGACAAGGTTCAACACATCAGGCGCGTCCTCAGCCTTGATAGTGAGAATGTCCTCGTTCTGTGCCGCACGGAGAACCTTGGTTAAAGACGTAAGGTTAACACCAAGCGCGATGTTGCGGTCGCATCTGTATGGGGAAAATCCCTCGGCCTTGAGCATCATGGACACGAGCGCGACGTGCGAGTTGTCCATGGCCTGGAGGGCGATTCCGGAGTCATTGCAGTCGAAGTTGCAGTCTTGCACCAGATCCTTAATGGCATCGACAACCTGCACAGGTTAGTCTGTATCTTCGTGAAGTGTAATCGGCCCATGCTCACCTTCTTCAGCAGGTTTGCCTGTTCGAGACGTGCTTCAAGCACTGGTAATAGTCAGCAGCGGAACCAATGGTCACATTGAAGATAAGGAAGGTGATCTTGACATACTTTTGGCGGTATTTTGTGGTTTGTTGTGTGTGAGGTATAGAGACGATGTTGAGGTTGAGTGACGGGAGTTGCGTTGATTGCAGTTTACGTGGTTTTCGTGAAGTGAGAAGTGTGGAGGGGCAAGGGACGCGTTCAAGTAGCGTGTTTGCTCTACGCGTTAAGTGGTTTCCACTGTGACAGCCCCCCTAAATATATCGATTGTCACGTGATTGTCAGACAATTCAGATTTCTTCAACGAAGGGGAAGCATCTGAGAGAGCACAGTACGAGCAGGATATCCTATTATGTATCTAATTACAGATTTCCGGGTATATGTATATGCTCCTGGGCTCCTGGCCATGCGGGTGGGCTTCCACCTTGGAAAGCACCACTAATTAATTTTAAATGAAATTGTCGCCGTCAGGCCCTGACTTGGTCAAATATATACAGTAAAAATTCGTTCATCATATCGACGTAATTCGTGTTCCTGGTCCTGGTCCTGTTTTGCGCCGAGGCCGTAGATTTATCACCGATTCCAGCTCACGAAGCATCTTCGTGCTCGCCTCAGCCGTTTCTCTTGCCGTTTCCCGCTTCTCTCTATCCTCCTTCATCTTGACAATTCTCTCTTCTCGGGTGAGGGTGCTTCGTGGGCCTATGCCTGGGCGTGGGAGGCCGATTGCCTCGAATACCTCTTCATTCTCGGAACTCAATTCTGGGCTCAGGCGACTTTCTCCGTTCAATGCCTTCAATGCATCTGCAGGGGTACCTTCTTCCACCGATGTGAGGCCACCCAGGCTTGTTGTAGGGGAGAGTAATCCACTCATGGATGAAATACGTCGCTCGTTCCTATCGATCGTGTTCGCAAGCGCTGCTTTGCCAGCTTCCCATTCTTTCATTAACGATCTTAAATCCACACCTATGGCATCATATTGAATCATCAGATGCGGCCCTAATTGGGAGATGTCTTCGGATTCATCCAAGGTCTTGTCGGATTCTTCGCGTAAAACGTGCATTTTAGCTTGTAAGCTTCTGATTCCAGTGGATAGGGTGTTAAGCTTCCGCAGCTGGCCTCTCCATCGTTCGCGGCCAGGAGTCAGGGGAGACTTTGGGGTCGTTGGTACTGGGAATGCTGGTTCTGTTAGCAGTTTCTATAAGGCGATGAGTGGGCAATGCTTACATTCTTCTTGCTCAAAGACGGATCGTACCCGGTTATCAGCTATAGATGCTACATCCGAAAGCCCCTTAATCTCATCTAGGGCAGTTCTCCACCTCATAAAATCTTCTTTGCCGCCGTCTGCTTCAAGAGCCAAAAGGCAGCAAAGAAATAGCTTCCGCAAAGTAACGAACCTCGATATGAGGATTTTTAAGACCCTCAGGGACTCGTAATCTTCGAACTCGTCTTTTGTGTACTCGGTAAGAGCCTCTTGTATATCGATAGTTGTTATGTCATATATATCGTAGTATTTTTCAAGGTTAAGCGGTTCTGTCAATGGCTGGAGAGCAAGGTAGCCTTGGTGATATCGACGCATAAGGTCTATGGCGCTATCGAATAATGCTCGGCGCAACTGAAGGCACCTTCTCGCTTGGCTGCGATCTTCAAGTCGTGTTATCGGTGGTAGTGGCAGGCTCCTGGGTAGGTGTTAGCTTCGTAAATATCTATCCGCTGTGTCTGTATGCTTACAATCGATACCCTCTTGATACGAGCTCAACCTCTTGTATAAGAGATAACGCGGCTGTCACTGCAGAATCCAAATCTTGTGTCTGCCCAACGAGTCTCGTAGCCTCGGTAATATTCTGCTCGCGGAGGTAGAGTAGCCATTTGCGCCGCAGGTATGCCTGGCCTATTATTGCACCTGCCACCAACACTGCAGCAATTACTATGCATCGCAACGTGATGGATATCCAGTCCCGGCCAGCAGAACCCCAGCGAATCATCCATGACACTCCAAACGCGACTGAAGCCGTGACAACAGCGCCTCGTGGGCTAAACGTATTCAGGGAGGTAACAGGCGCGTCTTCGGATGAACGCGGCGGCGACTTGCTGCCATATCCCTGTCCATGGTATTGTCGGTCATTCAGCAGTTGCGATGCCACTATAATATATCGAAACCGTTCTTGGAATTTGGTATTGTCGGCCTTCCCCAGCCGGGAATTCAGTGCTTCCTTCATTTAAAGTCAAAAGAAGTCCATGGCTTATAATCAGCATGATATCAACTTACCGAATAAGTATTCCGAATCGCAGTCGCGGCAGTCGCCTGTGGTACACTTATCCGCAATGGCGATATGAGCTTGTGGCGAAATCTGGAGGGGACCGTTGGCCTGCCTCGCGGCGCGAATGATGGGCTTGAATTCGTTGAGGACGTTTCGTTTTGTTTTTCATCTGACGAGGAAGTATCTGATTTGTCGCCATCTCCTTCTCCTGGTGATTCTCCGTCAGTAAGCCTCCTTGGTTGGCACGTGGAAGGGGGGACATACCCTCAAAGTAGCTAGCGAGAGGTGAGTCTTCAAAGACGACGGCGTCCATGTTGAGTGGTACTATCGAACCAGTATCATGGCTATAATTCAAGCCAACGTAACAAAGCGCGTGGGAGATGAAGCTGGGGGGAATGTTGGTGTTGACGTGGGCCAGTTCCACCAAGGGAACCAAGGGCGGCCAGGTGTTCCTGGATCAATAATTACCGGGGAACTCGTTAAGGGTGGGAAATGGATCACGATTCAGGCAAGGCTGAACCCAAGAATCCTCAGCCTCGCCACTCCCCCATGCCAACAGCCTATCAGTTGTTTCATACTTACATACACCGTGCATACCACAAATTTGTACGACTACCATGGTTCAAATTGTGTCTTTTATGTAAGCATTGGAAATATCTTCAGCAGCAATACCTGTTATTGTTTCTGGTGCACAGTACGATAATATCGCGGGTTAGCCATCAAAGTTGGCGGAGTAGTCATAGTTTGATCAGCAGAAAGGAAGGCATGGCTCGTATCGTCGTCGACGTCGTCGTCGATTCTTTCGAACTATCTAGACCTCTACAGTAGATATGCTCCAGCTAATATGAGTAACAGATCCGTCATGCAGGCTAAGACTCAGATGTGGATCGGTAATAAGTGACTTAAGCAATGTCGTGCCTGTTCGACCAAGAAAAGGAAGCCATCTCGCTGACAAACACCTTAAATTCCGACTGTCAGACTCCCGCTCTTGGCGTTTCGGGCTATTGGGCCCTTACTGCTCTATCTACACGTGTATATTAATCAACACCAGTCAGTGTTGAGGGATCTACAGTTGACAGGCCATACTGAGGCTGACTTCTCCCCTCCATCAGCCATTCTGTCGCCTTTGTCATCACAGCCTTGTTGACTCTATGACGTGTGGCGCGCACGCATTTGGCATCCGGTCTTTCCATCGCATGTCGCTCACTCCGCAACTCTAACTTCCCCCCCTGTCTATGGACTCTAGGCTTCCAAGTTCCCATATTGGAGGCCAATATAGGATAGAGTACCTGTAACGCCATTCGGTTAGCTCTCTGCATTTCAGACGCCGGAACCCGGTTACTTTTCGAACCTAATCGACGTGACGCGGATGGAAGCTTGGGTGATCACCCATCCCTTCTAGTGTGCTTATGTCAAGCTTAGAACACATGTGCGGTATCAGATTAGTGTTCTGTGGTGGCTTGGTTTGGGGGGCCAAGAACCCTTTGGATTCTATGGGTAACTATACCAAACCAAGACCTCATCCATCACTGTAGGGCTACGTTGCTACGTTGTAGTGCAGGTTAGGTTCGAGTCTGACTCTGGTTGTATATAATACGGGATGAATTCCTTTTGTGTGTCTCCTCCGGCTCAAGGTCAATGGCAGTTTTAGCTCCATCTATCAAATTTAATATATATTACCGAACTCAGTCTCTATATTCTGTTGCAACTCGAGCTTTCTTTCAATCATGTCATCGGACTCTTCTAAGCACCGGTCCTCGAAGCATAAGGAGAACGGCACCGCGTTATCTGAGAAGAGCGAGGCCAACCTAGCAAATGTGAAAAACAATCTCGTGTTACTGAACAAGATGCTATCAGAGCGCCCCGGGGAGTGGGAGCAATGGCTATCAACGGCACGGTTAGCAATGCGCGCCATCGACGCCATGCGTTTCTTAAAGGATACCGCACGGCTTCAGGAGCAAGTTTGGTTGATACAAGTACTCCAAGACTACTCATTTCACGATGCGGACGAAGGTTGCATACAAGATATTTCGCAGTGGTGCCAGTCTTCTTGGCTAAGAGTTCTGAGAGACCATCCTAACAATGTCACCATTTTGAAAGGTATGATAACGAAGTGTTGTTTGGAATTTCAAGCTAATTCTTTCTAGGTTTGGGTGATAACTGGCTTCAAACATCACAAGGATTCCTAGCCATGATTCATCGGGAGGGAAGTGTATCGAGTGATTCCGGTGGTGGGTTTGTCATATTTACTCAGGCATGTTAAATATATCAGTACTAAATTAGCAGCGAACAAAAACGCCCACTGCCCACTTCATGTTCAGGCCAGAACGCACTTACAGCCAGCTGTCGATTTTTTCGCCAGGGCTGTCGTAGCGGCGGAAGGAAGTGACAGCTTGACAGGAGAGCTCCTAAGTTCGGCGAGTGTCACATCCACGATATTATCTCCCCTTCTAATTGATGTTGCAGGCGGCGGAAGCTTCCATGAACCTCGGGAATGTGTCCTCTCCATCCTCCGCTGAGCAACATTTTGTGCGGGCGGTCAAATATCTCCGGCGCACTGTGGCAATTCCAGGGTACACCTTGAGTACTTTCTTCCAGGAGTGAGTACTATAAACGTAACTGCTGTGGCTTAGCTAATAAGACCTAGATATTTGGATGACTATGGCCGATTCGTGGCAGCCTAGGTACTGTCAGTTCTTGCCACTGGGCACGGCGTTTGGAGGTGGAGGATTTTATACCATGGCTCTTTACTCTGATGATTTTTGTTGATCATTTTGAATAATATTTATGAATAACAACTCACATATTTTACATATTTTACTTCATTGCAAATACAATAAAATAGTCACAAAAATAGCCCAAACTACAATAAAATAATAAATCCTGCATATATCGGCATCGCCGAGTCAACTATCAGGCTTCTAATAAAAGATGACTCTTATATATGTACCAAAGTACTCGCATATAGATTCCAGAAAGTGAGATGCCAATTCCCCACCCGCAACCCGGCGATCGCGCGACACAGCCGCCGTCAGATCCGCCACCACCCAATCAGAGCCAGCACCACAATCCGCGCTTCCGGTAGCCTCAGCCGCGACCCTAACGTCACCTGCACTCCTATACCACCAAAACCACACGAATACCTCGCATTCCGGGCCCAACAGTCACCTCCGATCCAGAACACGTCTCCTCCGCCGGGCATCCGACCTCAGAGGTCCCAATCGACTGTTCAAGATGATCTCGGAGCGTGAACTACAGATCAATCCGCTGGTGCCGGATAGCATCGTGCATAACACCAAGGTAACCCTCGACTGTCTCCGCCACGCAGAACTGCTTCAAATCCCGGGTCTCATGATCTAACGCGCGTACAGACTCTTGCGAACCTACACAACCTCACAGCCTCTTTACTCGGCATTGCCGCCGGAATCCTCGGCCTCGAATCGTACCCTGGCTTCCTCTTCTACGCCCTCCTCACCTTCATCACCTCTGCGCTGGTGTACGTCTTCCGTGTGCGCCCGACTGCTGCTGCGGAACTTGACACGACAAGGTTTTTTGTCAGTGGGTGGACGCTGTGGACGGGAGGGTTGATTGATGGGTTGAGTGGGTTTGTGTTGACGTGGACGTTGGTTTATGGGTTGGTACGGGCATAGGTGGTCGGATCAGGAATCATGAGGATCGGATGAGGAATGTATGGGCTCGATGCCATAATGGAGGGACTTGGGTGTAGGAAAAAGGAGATACCATACGAGGGCTGGGAATAATGCCTCAAACCATCGACAAACCGGAAGAACTACAATAAGTGGGAGCAGGGATTTCAATGGCAAAGGCTCGCAGAGCCAGCTTGGTAGAATTCTCCCAAGTGCCAATCGGGACTCATGACAAATTCAAGAAAGTCTGAAGAACCCAAAACATAAATGTAATATTAAGCAAAACAGAACCAAAACATTATATATTCATAGGATGTCGTCACCACTAACATGGGAAATATTACCAATCTACAACCTCTATCACTTTCCCAACAAACCCCTCTAGTCCTGCAATACCCTTCTCACCCCTCTCCGAGCCATAGTATAAGCCATGGCCACCACCAGGCATTATCAGAACCTGAGATCCTAACTCGATCCACTCCCGTGTTGTCATGAGTTCAAGCGTCACATCAGTGACTCCATCCGAGCCAAATATAGGAGGCCCAGGATCGTCATCCTCATCCTCGAAAAGATTCGATCCATCGTCATCTATATCCTGTCCCCTTTCGGAAGCTGGGGCATGCGGCATGAGCCTAACTACGCGGGCTGATGCCCTGATGGACGCTATGTAGACGACAACAAGGCTGCCAATCGTGATTGAATTGATATCCTCATCCTCGAAAGAGGCAGTGAACCTGCTGACTGCCTGGAGAGACAGCCCGGTGTCCTTCATATGGTGGCTTGGGATAGCTAAAACCATGCCTTTCCGAAGGCGAGGCGCCTGGGTTGGTCGTCGCTCGAAGGGGTCTGCCGGGTTCTCTACTTCTGGTATGTCGAACACGATGCCAATGGTTCCAACCTGCCCTGCTTGCAGGTTATGAACGGGGAGTCGAAGATTGCGTATGCTGACTATGTGCGCATTGTGCCATTCGCCGGGAGGTGCAGATGCCGAAGCTGCTTCACGTCGTGCTGCTCGAGCGAGCTCCGAAGCTGACGGATGAGATGCCGATCGTCCAAGGTCAAATTCCTGATCGTGTTGCCTTGCTCCAGTTGACGACGATAGCGGCCACAAAGTCTCATCATCACTTCCAGAATCCGCAGGAAATGGTCCAACAACGATATTGTTTCCGACTGAAATAGAGCCGAATCGAAGATGCCCAGCCACCACGGTTCCTTCCTCTAAATGCGTATCTTTGACAGATGTTTGCATGGCAAATGCCGCTGGAAGAGCAAACGTATCTTCAATATGGAACAAACATGCAGGCTGTTCAGGATTCAAGACTTCTCCTATGTAATCATGCGAAGTTGGGGTACTCGGAACTGGCAAACTGCAGAAAAGAGAGTGCAACATTCGTATCCCTGTTCCCTTTGCGGCAGATGTCATGATTATAGGCACCACCTTTGTAAGATTGTCTGGATTCAGTGTGCCCACAATTTTCTTCACTGTATCTGCATCCTTGTCCGGTATGGATTGAAGGTCGGACTCCATGATGCCTTTCGTTTGATCTGGAGGAAGAATCATCGGGACTCTCCCAACGGCCTTTATAGCAGAAAGGATCTTACCCAATGTTTCTCTTAAGCTAGTCCGAGAGGCGATATCGAGCTTTGTTATAACGATTGCAAGGGGCCTTTCCAGTTGCAAGCAAAGATCAAGATGTGCCTTTGATAAATCGATTCCAGCTCCAAGAGTGCTGCCCATGATATCCTGTGCCGACGATGTCCCTCCAGCCCCCTGAGGAGTATTTGTTCCGTCGTCGCCAGCAACGCAAAGTAACGTCCAGTGAGGCGCCCAGCCGACCAGTCCACGAACGGTGGTTCGCCGATATCTAGGGTGGCCGGCAGAATCGGAGACAAAAACAAGTCGACCATTCTCAGACTGGGCGTGTATATCAGTCCATGTGGTCACGTTCCCAGTTGCGTAATTGATAACTTCTGCTGCAATAGCCGGAGAAGAGGAAGTCCTGTATCCAACAAGTTCTTGGGCCACAGAACTTGTTATTCCAGAAGCTAACTCGTGGCGATGCTTTAGCAGGCTCAGTCTGCTCTTACCTCTGCCATTGTCAAGAGTCCCCGTTGATAAAGTCCCCAAAAGGGAAGATTTCCCCGATGTTGTAGGTCCAGTCAAAGTGATTCGCAATTGCTCGGTGGATGATCCGCGGGATATATTCAATTCCGCGTCTTTGGATAGCCCAGCCCCAGATGCTGTAGCACTAGATATTGGCGATCCGTTATGTGGCGCACGACCTGCATCCTTGCTGACCAAACTAAGATCTGGTGTTACCAATGCCTCAGCTACCCAAAGCTTTTCTTTCCGGAGTTTATCCTCTGCATGGTCCCTCGAAGGCCCTGAGATATCGAGCGGCTCATCTGTAGGCGCTTCTGCGGGCGACCATTCACATTCGCCGACTACCACCATCCTGGTCACTTCCACAAAACATCCCAAGCTGGCTGCCATAGCCCTGAGATTTGTCAAACTCTCATCCATTTCATCCTTAGCCAAGCCTACAAGCACACCGCTGTCTGAAACACCAATTTCATAAAGTGCGCCACGGCTCGACTCTAACCCAGCCAATAATTTACCTGGCCGTGTCTGCATGTTAAGGGATGCCATCGCCTCCGGCAGTTGTGGCACGATAAGCTCGCTAGTAGATGAGGATGAGGCATGGTAAGGGGATGATTGCTGTAGCCTCCATAGTAATTGAGTCGTCAGCTGCGTAAGACGATGTTGTCTTGATTGGTTTGTTGGTGCTGTTGCTGATTCGCCAGTTGCTACTTTGGACTGCGGTGGAGCAGCTGTATGTGTTCCTGTACTGAAGGACGTATATTTCCTCCTTGGACGTAAAAGAAGATGCAGTTTGTACTCAGCGGGTCCAGTTTGCGGTTCTGGCTCGAGTTTGGTAACATTGTAGTCTGAGAGATGCCCAGGCTGTAATGATGTGCCATTCACCGCTCCCACTGATGCTTTCGAACCGAGGAGCAAAGATCTATCTTGTGTTCGTGAATCTCCGCGAGAAATCGGAGTCTCTGCTCTGGGCGATCCCTCCGCTGGAGTGAGCCATGGAGAGGATATCGTCGGCGGGTCTGGATCAAAGGAGAATATAGATGCCATAACCAATTCTCCGCCTTTTCAATACGGAAGATGTCAAGGGACGACTGGTGAAGCCCGTCACCGCGCTATTAGTGTTTTTATTCGTTTGAAAATAAGTATATATGGCAGAGTGTGTAATCGTTTAACCATTTTGATCTTATCGGTTCGTTGGGACCAAGATTGGTGTCGGAAGCTATTCGTTCCTCGTGTTATCGATGGCTAGGTGCGATATAGGGCGGGGAGTTCAGCAAGTCATTGCTATGAAAATGTCAATATAAAGATATTTTCTGGACGCAATCGAGAAGTTATAGCTCCCTCGACGCCCTTGGGAGCTCTCGATATTATAGTTAATCCGCAAGGTGGCACTGGCTTCGGTGAGTCAGGCGGCAAGGCATACTTAGGCGGCAACCCCACCAAATAATGCACTACTTCCAGACCCCGAGCTTATCCTAAAGGGGCCAATACTATTGGCTTGAAACGACAATCGGTCCTCATACACACGTCAGACATCAGCCACAGTCTCGTATCTTTGCCTCCATCGTACTCTGCTATCAACATAAAGATTCACGAATTTTATCATTCCAAGCCAAAAAGGAAGACAGAAAACTCAGAGATATACCCTGTTGCAACGATGAAGAAATTCGGCTTTGGCAAGAAGAAGGAGAGCCGTGAGGCCGATAACAACTCGGGGCGCCCCTCCCCCTCTTCGAACCCATATGCACAGGCGACACAATCGCCAGATCCATATGCTGTCGATACAAACAAGTATGCCAATTACGGTGCGAAGCCAGGACAAGAGAAACAATCAAGCGGTTCGCCCGCCAGCGGTGCCGTCAGCCAGCGGTCGCAATACGGGGGCCTACCCAACGGACCAGCGTCGGGGAGGAGCAACTCTTATGCAGCATCCACAACTTCTACGGAAACCGCACCTCCAGCATATGGCGCTGAGCGTTACGGAAGTGCGAATGGCTATGGCTCGAACCGCTACGATAATGCAAGCAGCCCATACGGCGGGGCTCCGTCAGTACAATCGCGTGGCGCCGGCGGTTATGGTGGATTAGGACGGTCGGAGAGTGCCGACACGGCTACAACAGAAGACAACAGAAATGCGCTATTTGGAGATGCCAAAGAGAGGAATGCAAAGAAGCAGAGCGTACCACCGGAGAATGCGCAGCCTGGCGGTGGCTACGGCGCTGGAGCCAACAGCGGCTATGGTACATATGGTGACAGGCAATTAACCGCTGAAGAAGAGGAGGAGGAGGATGTGGAGGCTACCAAGCAAGAAATCCGCTTCATGAAGCAAGAGGATGTCTCGTCAACCCGAAACGCCCTCCGCATGGCATCCCAGGCCGAAGAGACCGGACGTGGCACCCTCGCTCGTCTCGGTGCCCAGGGAGAGCGTATCCACAACACAGAGAAGAACCTCGACCTCGCTGCAAACCACAACCGCATTGCCGAGGAGCGAACCCGTGAACTGAAGACTCTCAACAAGAGTATGTTCGCCGTGCATGTGGCCAACCCATTTACTTCGCAATCTCGCAAGGCTGCCCGTGACCAAAATATCTTGGACAAGCACCATGCTGAGAGGGACCAACGTGAGGCCACGCGCCAGGCAGCCTTCAGCTCTGGTCAACGAATGGAGGGCGCGTTCAAGGAGATGCAGCCCGGAGATAGGGGGTATAAAGCAAAGGCGCCGGCCAAGGCGAGCCTGGCGGACCGTGCGAAGTATCAGTTTGAGGCGGACAGTGAGGATGATATGATGGAGGATGAAATCGAAGGAAATCTTAGCGAACTGCACGGTGCTGCTCAAAGGCTTAATTTGCTTGCGCAGGCGACGGGCAAGGAGCTGGATGAGCAAGACGACCTTATTAGGCGGGTTGGCGTGAAGGGTGATCGTGTGGATGACCAGATTGCAATGAACCGTGCGAAGCTGGATCGTATTTGATAGGATACACATGCTACCGTATGGTTACTGGCACTAGTTGATAGAATATATGGGGATTGGGGATACTCTTATGTCACACAGGTGGCTAGCACTGCATTTAGCCTTTCATAAGATAGTGAAATGCAATTATTCAATAAATCCTATCCTTCATTCTGATGAGCCGCCAAAATTGGACCTCCACCCATGCCTTTTACATGATAGCCTATCTACATATTTACAGATTTGCCTTTGACCGCCTAGCTCCATTTGCTTGCTGGAATATCCTGTACGCCTGCTCGCCGAATGGCACCATCATGTCGGCATAATCCTTCGCGTTCGCACTGCTCGCCTGTCTAACTGCATATCGCGCAGCGATGCCTTGCATAATGACTGAGCTTCTGTACATTCCGAACGCGGCACCCCACAGCAGATCTGGCTCTGGGTTGTAACCCGAGACCTCTGTGTACCAAGATATGACTTGGTCCTTCGTTGGTAGGCCTGGGGTGGCTCCGGGAACAAAACCCTTGTGCTTGTTTGGGCCATCGATGAATGGCATTGTCAGGTTCACGACATCAGAAAGAGGGTGGCCGATGGTAGACATCTCCCAACTAGGTTTCTGTTGTCAGCTTAGTATAACTTAACGGAATGGGAAACTCACTCTAATACGCCGATAACTCTGGGCTCGGTTTTATGGAAGACCATGTTGTCAATTTTATAATCCCCGTGAATGATCTGTCCCCTATCGGCCACTTGCGTGCTTGGGTTTTTGAAATATTCAAGCATCTCGTCTACATGCGGTATGGGGCCAACGGCTTTGCCGGTTTCTATGTCCTTTACCCTCCCCTGTGACTCCATTATAGTACCGAGGGTTCTGATCTGTCGGTTGTAGAAACCATTCGCCCTGCCGAATTCTTCGAGTCCGACGCTCTTGATGTTGACTCTGTGAAGTTTTGCCAGTGTTCGTACGGCGTCGTGCCACCTGCAATCTCGAATTAGTACGGAAAATCAACATAACTGTTTCATAATGGCCACTCACATCTCGGTCCTCTCGGCTGGGCTCACGCCTGGCAGAGCTGCATCCTCAATGATGCGCCCGTCCAAGAACTCCATGATATAGAACGGGGTGCCAATCACACTATCATCCTCGCACAGGCAGTATGTTTTCGGCACAGGCACATCGGTCTTCCCCAGGGCGTGAAGCACCCTATATTCTCGCTCGACTTGGTGAGCCGTTTTGGACACTAGCTTTCCCGGAGGCTTCTTGCGGATGACGAATTTTTGGCCATCGCTTCCAGTGATTTGGTACGTGGGGTTTGACTGGCCGAAACCGAACTGCAATACCTGCTTAGTATGGGGGAAATTATGGCGGGGAAATCTGTCGCTGGACGAACCTGCTTGAGGTCTATGGGAGTTTTGATCTCCGGCACGGACTTGGAAATGTAGCGCTCCAGCGCTGCCACATCAATTGGTTGTCTCACGCGTCCAGCCATTTCGAGAATCTACAGAAAAATCTACCAAACTGAAGGAGCGGCGATGCCGCGGCTTTATCTGTAGAAGTGAGGGTAACCGCACTAACGACGTACATAGCGGACTGATCGAAATGCCGAGGCCCGTCGGCTGGTGGGGCTAACCTTTCCCCAGGTTTTGGTTGGAGGGGCTGCCTCCAATAAAACCACCTTATCAGGCATGTTAATCCACGCCAACGAAATATAAATATCGTATTGACTACTTTGTATTGACTCTAGCCCGGGAACTCCCATATTGCGATATGGATATGCTTTGTTGTCGAGATTTTCTGGTTATATCAGATATCGCATACAACTATTCATCTCGCGCCGGATTTATGGATCATTATGTATACCGCAAGTATTTATTATTTGCACGAAAAAATAACATTTAAACTGGTATTAAGATTCCCCTTACTCCTATCATAGCCTCGGCCTCAAATCCTACATACGCATCTTTCTATGCTATATAAAACCCCAACATTTACGATACGTGAACAAACCCACGTTTCTTTTCGACCTTCTTTTCCGCCTCATCCCAAGTCTCTTCATCTATGTAGTCCGTGACGCCATGTTCTTGGATCTGGGTCCCAACGATGCGAAGTGCAGCAAGGTTGTAGCCCATCTGATCCTTTTGTCTCTGCAGAGACTTCCTCAGGTTATTTCGGACTCCATCGAGGACGACCTTCATAGACTTGCTTGCAACAAGTTGCTTGTGGTGAATCTTCAGCATGGAGAATAATATCCGGCAGGTCAATGGAATATTCATCGATCTTTCCGCGAAGATGTTCAAAAAGGTGAAGAGAAGTGGCAGTATCGAGAAAGGAAGGACGAGTAGAGCATCTTGAAGAGCTGCAGCCTTGATGCGTTGTAAGACGGTCATGACATGCTGCTCAGCGCTGATGTTTCCAAGAGCTAAATAAAGGGGATTCCTTGGCGGTGGAGCTGTGTTTGGGTTGGCTGCCTTTTCCAGCTTGTATTCTTCCATCAATTCATGGTCTGCGACGCCCAGTTCTAGAGCCTCGACGATCTTTTCTCCGGCCATGAGTGTTTCGATAGTTTGCTTGCCTGCATCGCCAGCTTCGTCGTCATCATTCCCGTCCTTCTCTAGCGAGGTTGTCAGGGTGCTCTCATACAATTCCTCCAGCTCTTTCTCCTTCTCTTCCTCGAGGAAGATTTGCTCATCAGTCTGCTCCCAGACGCGGATGCTCTTGTCGTGACTGGCACTAACAAGGAACGATCCGGTCCTGCTAACAGCCAGTGCCCAAATCTCCCCGTGATGCCCATCTAATCTCTGAATCTGCTCGAATTTATCTCCATCCCAGTACTTGATCATCTTGTCTTTGCTGCTGCTGAAGAAGTGATGCCCATTTCCATCCTGGTTATGCGGAACGAATGCTACCTGCAAAATACTGTCTTGGTGGGCAAAGAAGGCCTTGTGGCAATCACCAAAATCTAGACCCCATAGTCGAACATTTTTATCGGCAGAGCAAGTTACAATAAGCTTGCTGTCGAATGAGATATCCATATTCAAAACAGGTAGTTTGTGGCCGTATAGGTTTAGGAAGAGCTTGAGAGAGTCGTTGAAGAACACCTTGACTGTGTTATCAAGGAGCGCAACAGCCAAGAGGCGAGAATCTGGCGAGAATTTGAGACTGAGTACGTCGTCGGCAACCTTCAGGGTCCGAGTGTGTGCCAACTGTAGTTTAGGTGTCGTGCGCTTTGTTCCAGGGATTTCTTCTTGCACGATTTCGAAGTTCCAGAATTTTGCAGACTTGTCTGCGCTACCAGACACGACGGACCTTCCATCAGGCTGCACTTGAAGTGTCCAAATTGCTCCCTCATGTGCCTTGACTGTGTCAATTAGTACTGCAGATGCAACATCGAACAGCTCTAGCTCGCCAGCCTTTGTTCCCACCACCACAATCTTGTCACCCGGTAAGAATGAGCAACATAAAGCGTAGCCGCATTCAAATGTTCGAATACAACTCCTGGTCTTGATGTTCCAAATCTTCAGACTTCCATTTGAAGCCGAAGCTAGCATCCTGTCGTCGGAGCTCAGGGCCAAAGCTCTGATATCAACTCGGTGGCCAGGCTGGTCGACTGAGAATGCCCTCGTATAATCCGGCATTCCCTCGGCCTGAGCCTTCTTCTCCTTTGTTGGTACCTTGTAAATCTCAAGCTGGTTGTTTGTTGTCGACACGAGCAGTTCAACACTTTTTGACGACTTGCCGGATATCCAGTCGGCAGATTTAACTCGACCGCCAGTTCTAACGATGACATATTGCACAAAGACCTCAGAGATATCAGCACTTGATACATCGTCGGCCTTATCGTCGTTTTCTTCGATGGCTTTACCCGCCGCCACAAGCTTTTCGCGCCTCCTCTTACGTTTCCTGGCAAGGCTCTTCTTAACTTCTTCAGGTGACTTGATTCTCCATATCTCTACAGCCTTTTCGGAGCCATGGACAGCAAAGAAATCTAGTTTTGGGTGGAAGGTGACCTCCAGCGCCTTGTCTTTTCCTTGCCTATGCAAAAGCCCTCGTGATGTGAGATAGTGGCGGTCGAGAGGCCTATCAACACTTTTCGTGAGTGCATATAGGCCATTGGTGTCGATCGACCACACTTTCATCTCTCCATCATTGCCAGCAGTTATGCAGCCGCTGCCATCAGGCGAGATACCAAGCGCCCAGCATTCTCCATTCGACTGAGCGACATGTGTCTCGATACAGTGTTGCAAGCTGATATCCCAGATTTTCACGAGAGAATCTTTGCCAGTTGTTAGAAGGAAACCTTCCGATACGCCCTCTTCGGTGTCAACGGCCATCTCGTCGTCCTCCGTAGTTATTGGTGCACTCGGCTGAAGAAATTCCAGTCCAGTAATTTGGTCCTTGTGGCCTCTCAGCTTGAATAGTCCAACCTCAGCGATCAAGTCCCAGACGATCACATCTGTATCTCTAGATCCACTTGCCAGCCTCACGCCAGACTTGTCGAAAGCAAGCTTTGTGATCGCTGACTTATGCCCATTGAAACTGACAATAACAGTGGCAATTTTGGAATCCCATATCCTGATGCTGCCATCTTCGTAACCAACAGCGAATATGTCGCGATCCGTCTTGCTCTGTGCAATTACAGTCACCTGTGATTTGCAGTCACTGGCTTTCCAGCGACTCAAAAGCTCTCCCTTTTTCACATCCCAGCAAAGCACTTCTTCGTTTGCTGCGACAACAGCTCGACCAGCCCCAGTGTTCCGGGCGCTGCTTGACGAATTGTCGCCGAGAGTCCAGACTGCGTTCGCATGGCTTGAAGTAATGAGCCCGAAGGTCCTCGCATGCTCATATTTCCTAAAAGGGTCAGCAAAGCCTCAGAATCCATATCTGGGGAATTTTCTCTTACAAGTATGATTTGACCATATTTTCAGCTCGGCGCAAAAGATATTGTCTTCTTCCAGATTTATTTTTGCGGCTTTTCGATTTCTTTATCGTTATCAGTACCTTGTTACAACCTGAGGCAACAACCACCCGCAATCAGCCAGCCATCGATTGCGGGGCCCACATTCGTCACCACCAAACTCACTACAGCTTGACGTATCAGTACGTCCAAGGTTACGAGCATAACAGATTTCCCAGTCGGATCCTTGGGCCTCAGTCAAAATGCTCCTCCTAGACTATCAGAATGTCTACATACAATCTGTGCTCACCGAGCGCTTCTCAGGGTATGGTGGCAGTTGCGACCCTCACAACCAATGCCCAGGCTAACTGTCAGACAGTGCCCCTCCAGCTTCGATCGACCAGACAGTCTCCGACTTTGATGGAGTTACTTTCCATGTCTCTACACCTGAATCGAAGTCCAAAATTCTAGTATCTCTCCAGATTAAGTGCTACGACGAGCTTGTCAAACACGGCGCAACAAAGGTCCTGGAACGAGAGTATGGGTCTTACGTCGTTCCACCGGAGAATGGATACGACTTTTCAGTCCAGGTGGACTTGGACAACCTGCCGGAAGACCAAGGTTTGAACTATGCCCAAATAACGACAAAGATTTGAAGCTGACATTGCAATTGATAGGCGAACGGGATGCATTGATTCGAAGCATTTCCTTACTGAAGCGGAACGCCGTGGCTGCACCATTCGAGCAAGCTTTCGAGGAACATCACGCTCTCCATGAAGAAGCATCCAAGTTTACATCCGAAGAAGCTCCGCAGGGCGTACGAGAGGGTGGTGAGGTTAAAGCCATCCACTACCGTGAGGAGGAGGCTATTTATATCAAAGCCAGCCACGACAGAGTCACTGTCATTTTCAGCACTGTATTCAGGGAAGAGACAGACAGAGTTTTTGGCAAGGTATTCATACAGGAGTTTGTTGACGCCAGACGAAGGGCGATACAGAATGCGCCGCAAGTACTGTACAGGACGGACCCCCCTCTCGAGCTCCAAGGTGTTCCAGGAGTAAAGGACTCGGGCACGGGTGAGATTGGCTACGTTACATTTGGTATGCATATTGCCATCCTACCTATGGTATTAAATCTAACTTTCCAAGTTCTTTTCCCCAGGCATCTTACGAAACAGCGACGAGACGAGGTTATTTCACACATTCAAACCTTCCGTGACTACTTCCACTACCACATCAAAGCTTCCAAGGTATGAATACCGCACTGAAATATTCTACTGGTCTCTATGTACTGATTTCCCTAGGCATATATTCACTCGAGAATGCGTAGACGGACGGCCGACTTCCTCCAGGTATTACGACGGGCACGTCCAGAGAATGAGGAGAAGGAACGCAAGACTGCTAGTGGCCGTACATTCAAAGTGCAGGGGAACTGAGCGCGTCATGGGTTATGAACCCTCCTTTTTAAAGGCTAGAAATCAAACAATATCCATCGTTCAATCGAGTGCCTCTTCCAGTAGATTGAGACCCAGGTAGATGGTTGGCTGGGCAATAGAAGTTCGGGAGACAAACACTAGATTATTTTAAGTTTGATTCGAATCCGAACATATAAATGAGATACAGTAAAAATTTGTAACAACGAGTAGTATCAAACCGTAAATATTTCCTAGGCGCGTTGCGTTGAGCTTATATCTTGTAGGGTCACTGAGAAGGCGCCACGCCAAGGACTACTAGCTTGGAACCCCGCCAAACCTCCTTTGTCCGTCGCGAGGATATATCCACACAAGCTTCTGTTGTACTTAGAGCTAACAATCCACCGCAATGCGATGGCCACCATGGTCTTCGGACGCCGGAAACGAAGATAGCAACAAGAAGCAACAGATCGCCTGGGCTGATACTCTCAATGCCACCAATTGGTCTAACTATGCCAACCCGGAAACGGTGGTCCCAACTGTCGTGTTGACGGCAACAATCCTGTTGAGCGTTCGCGTCTACCGACTATACCTACGGCGTATCCCCGATGCGACTCATGTACAACCCGGATTCTTCAGGAAGAGGAGTCTGTTCGGGACTGTGACGAGGGTAGGAGATGGCGATAACTTTCACCTGTTCCATACACCTGGAGGTAGATTGGCAGGTTGGGGCTGGCTGCGAAAAGTCCCGGAGAAGGCAGCTGATCTGAGAAAACACACCGTAAGGATACCATCCGCGTCTGGTTTAATTATATTAACAAATTGTAGATTGCTGTTCGCATTGCCGGCGTCGACGCGCCCGAGGCGGCTCATTTCGGTAAAACAGCACAGCCATATTCCGGAGAAGCTCTTACCTGGCTCAGGTCATATATATTGGGCCGGAGGGTACGAGCCCATATCTATAAACGCGATCAGTACGACCGTCTGGTAGCCACGGTCTATGTCCGAAATGGCCTATTTCGACGCGACGTTGGACGAGAGATGTTGAAAGCAGGTCTCGCGACGGTATATGAGGCGAAATCCGGCGCAGAGTTTGGAAAGAAGGAGGATAATTACAGGAGCATTGAGGCTTGGGCGAAGTCCAAAAAGAAGGGCATGTGGGCCGGGTCACAGAAGGACTATGAAAGCCCAAGAGATTATAAGACCAGGACAGGGGGAACTGAAGAACCAAAGGCCAAGCAGAAGAAACCTGTTAAGAGCATCTTGTCAAGCATATTTGGGTCCGGGAAATGAAGTTGATTGCAGGGAGAGTCAACATGTCCTGGCCCGAAGGCTTAACTTGCAGCGCTTCAGCTATAACAAGCAAAAAAGGCAGATGTTCGGTCATTGGGAACGACCCCCTCCAGGACTCCGTATGGGCTGGGAGACCAAGCAACGCTTCTCAGCCCGGAATGATGTCCCAAATGGCTACCCTACTGCCAGCACTACGACCAGCCCTATGATGAAAGAAGGCCGCCTATCACAATAGTACGGTACTAAGCCCATCACGGGACATCCCTTTCACCCTCCATGAAGAGACCAGGACCATTGGATGGAGTTTCAAAGTCTCCCTAAGAGTCCATGGAGTTGAAACTACACGTGATTCACCGAGGTTATCAGACCAGTGCTGTTTGGAAATAATATAAAGAGCAGAATCTCAATAATATGTATTCTAACCATCGCGTCTTTATTTATTCGGGTCATGAACTCCATAAAATACGATTAATTTGAAGTTGTACTGTCCATATGTTCCGTAAGCTTCGACACATGAGGCAATAATGAAACTTCAGGGACCCCTGGAAGGCCCAATCACCCCTTTCTGTTTGATACGAAATTAGGTCTCTATAATTTTTCAATTATTGGATTAACTTCTGTTCTGTTCACAGGAAACAGAAAGCTTTCAAATTCAGGGAAATGGGCGAAACGGACTGGACCCTTAAGTTGCCCTGGAACTATGGTACCTTTCGTACCTGAACGGCTGGACCCCTTAGCTTCAAGAATAAAAAATATAGAGGTGAAGTGAGGTTTGAAATGTGAGCGGCAGCAATTGTTGAAGTCGAACAAAAATAATGTCCTATAAATGTAGCAATAGACTGTGAATCTTAGACCATAATAAGTGATGTACTGATCCCAGCCCACCCGAGGTTGTCGTCAGACATGAAGTTCCCAACCTTCTCGTATAGTTGACGTTGCAAAACACCGGCCTACCCAATCACGGAATAAGCGAAGTCGCGACCTCAGTCAGATCCTTTCCACCTCATCTCCTAACCAGCCTCTCCACGTCACTCATCAACACCACGCTCATTCACAGAAGCACACCAGGCGATTCACGAAATACCCCGACGGAGTTACAGTTCTTTGAGGCCAACTGGAGGATACACAGATGGATTGATACCCGTGTTTACTCCAGTTTCAACCTCGACATAATCCCGACCCACCGTACCTAATTTCAACATCAAGTCCCTGATCGAGGGCACCACTATATATTTCCCATAAGAGCCCACGCTCTTGGCTCTAGCGATGAAGTTTCCATCGTTAGTGAGTCGAGCAGCTGGGGAGCAGCTTCGTTTGTCGCAATTGTGCTTCGCCTTGGTCTCGCTCTCCCAACTATCGCAAGCAGTTACGTTCAACCCCATACCATCACCGAACCTCGACCTCTCGCAGTTCGGCCGCGTCGGTATAGCTGGCGACTTTGATGGCATTTCATTATACGAATATGAAGGACAGAGTGAGGTTGGGCCTTCGTCAAATGGTGCCGAATCAGTTCTGGCCCGTTTCCCGGATGGAGGGTTCGCATCAGTCGCATCCTCAGATGCTAGCATCCAATCCATGTGCCCACTCGTCTCGAAGGACGGTAGCGTATCAAATGTGGTAGTGGCAGGCAACTTCACCAGCTTGGGGGGTGTGGAATCTCAGGGAATTGCGTTGTTCAACCCTAATACTTCAGCGGTCACACCAGTTCCCGGACTTTCAGGTCAAGTTTCGTCATTATACTGCGATCAATCCAGCAACACTGTGTACATTGGAGGAAAGTTCAAAGCTGCTAACTCGACGAACGCTGCCTCACTGAACAGCACCCACGGCTTGACGGATCTTCCTTTCCTTGGATTCAATGGCCCTGTTACCTCTATCACGAAGTCCTCCGCCGGCAAAATCATATTTGGGGGGTCTTTCACTGGCCTTGGAAACGCCTCTGTCATTAGCGACCCAGACCAGCAGATCATCAACATAGCTAAAGCCGGGATTACATCTGGACCTGATGCGACAAGCGCTGACTTTGCCGATCCCAAGAACATCATTTGCAAGGAAACTGGCGCGGATGGCCCTGGCAACACATGGCTGCTCGCAGACAACGCAGGCGGATTCTGGAGGGCTGATTTTGGATTTGGATTCCAGCCTACCAAACTGCGACTATGGAATACGCATCTGGATGGAAGGGGAACGAAGACATGGCGGTATACTGCTATGCCGATCAATGGCATCATGAACTTCACCTATGTTGACCCTGCGACTGGCGCCAACTCGTCTTGTAGTTCGGAATGCCCGTTGTCAAATGATCCCAGTGTTACCTTCCAGGATTTCTTTTTCGTCAATGTTATCGGCATGAGCATGTTCCAGATTGATATAACCGACTGGTATGGAAGTGGCGCTGGACTTACAGGCATCAAGCTTTTCGAAGACGACATTTACTCCTATGCCATTAACGATTTCAATGAACCCGAGTGCGCCGTCTCTTCGTCCACAGTCTCAAAGGCAACTGTCGCTGGGCCTTGGGAAGTTACTCCTTCTCGCCAAAGCGTGTCGAATTATCTTACTCTGAAGATTGATGGATCAAAAGCTTCCTCGGACTCCGAATCTATAGAGTTCTTCCCTCACATCAAAGAAGCTGGAAACTACTCGGTCAATATCTACACACCCGGTTGCATCCAGGACGATAGTTGCGCATCTCGTGGACAAGTTCGCGTCACTGGTACCATGAGCGCTGGGTCGAGCGAACCAGCTTTCCAGACTGATGTCTTTCAGACCAACAACTTCGACAAGTATGATCAGATATACATTGGCTATATCGACGCAAGTAGCGACTCATTCCGGCCTTCCATCAAACTTGCCCCGAGTTCTGGACAGACTGGACAGGTGACAGCTGTGGCAAATAGAGTCGGGTTTACTCTTCTTGACTCAGCTGGTGGCTTGAATAGCTTATTTGAATTCGACCCCTCGAAGAAGTCCGTAGATGGAAGTGAATTTGCAAAGTCTGCTATTGATAAAGCTGGTAGCGCACTGAGCCCTGGCGCGGACATCAAAGCTCTTGCCACTTCTGGGGATATCACCATTGCAGCAGGAAACTACAGCGCCGAGGGAATGAACAACATTTTCGGCGTCAACAAGACCAGCTCGTTCAGCCTAACGGGCGATGGCCTGAATGGTGTTATATATACCCTGTTCGTCAACGGCAGTATCGTTTACATTGGTGGAGAATTCGACAACACAAGTAAAGCCAACACGAAGGGGCTGAACAATGTGGCTGCCTACGATGTATCAAAAGACACATGGAACACCCTGGGCGCCGGCGTCAACGGACGGGTTATAGACATCGTTCCGTTTGCTGTCAACTTCACTAATGGAGCACTTGAAACAGTAATTTCTCTCACAGGAAACTTCGATGAGATCAATGCCTTCGGGGCCAACAAGTCCATTCCAGTTTCTGGATTTGCAATCTGGGTTCCCTCGCGAGGCAACTGGCTTCAAAACCTCAAAGCAACGCAGATGTCGTTCGATGGCAAGTTGACGACAGCTGTTGACCTTCCAAACGGCGGCGGCTCGTTGTTTTCAGGCTCGCTAGCTTCTTCGCAGGTTGGCGCCCATGGTGCTGCTGCTTTAACCGATGGAAAGATCAGTAGCTTTCCCGTGGATATTCAAGCAAAAACCAAGTCATCGAGCTCTATTTCCAAGAGAGCAACTTCAGCCAATAACACATTATCGGGCGTCGTCACTGGCCACTTCTACGAAGCGAACGGAATCAACGTGACAATCTTTGGAGGACACTTTGAAGCTAAGGCTACGGATGGTTCTACGATAAACAATCTGCTCATCCTTGACGGGGAAAAATCCGACACCGTGACTGGCCTTTCTCAACTCAGGAATGACTCTACAGTTATGGCTCTTGCAAGCAATGACGACGTTTTGTGGGTTGGCGGAGCGCTCAAGGGAACGGTAAATGGAGCCAGCATCAACGGTCTCGTCAGTTACAATCTGAAGACGAGAACCACACCTATCCAGCCTCCAGCGCTTGCTGGCGATGAAGTGATCGTTTCTGCCATCAGCATCAGAGAAAGCACAGGAGATATTTATGTAGCTGGAAGCTTCGACCATGCGGGTTCCCTCGACTGCCCTGGACTTTGCGTCTTTACCGCAGCCGCTACTCAGTGGAATCGTCCAGGCACCATGTCTGGGACGGTGAACACGCTGGCATGGCAAAGTGCTGACACGCTCATTGTCGGTGGATTGCTCGAAGTATCAGGGAACAAGACTTCATTGGCCTCCTACGACGCGAAGGCTCAGGTCTGGACCGAGTTCGATGGAGGTTCCACGATCCCAGGAGCGATTACTTCATTTACTCCAGCCTCAAAGGATACATCGCAGTTCTGGGTCTCAGGAGTTGCAACGAACGGATCGGCTTTCTTGATGAAGTATGATGGTTCGAAGTGGAGCTCTGTCGGATACACTCTGGGATCGAAGTCTGAAATCCGCAGCATCCAAGTCCTTCCGTTGTCAGAAGGTCACACATCTACAGATCTCATCCCATCCAGCTACGTCTTATTGCTCACTGGATCTCTCAACCTGCCATCCTTCGGCAACGCCTCTGCCGTCCTCTTCAACGGAACCGCCTTCCAGCCATACGCTCTAACTAGCACCTCCGACAAGCGATCCGGCAGCATCTCCAAGATCTTCTCGCAGCAGCAAAACGTCTTCGAAGACGGCAAAAGCCACCTCGCACTCGGCCTCATCGTCCTAATCGGCCTCGCCATCGCCCTCGCCTTGATATTCCTCCTGGTCGTCGCTGGCATCATTGCCGAACGTCTCCGCCGCAAGCGTGAGGGCTACGTGCCTGCACCAACGAATATGTTCGACAAGACGAGCCAGATGAACCGTCTTCCCCCGGAGCAGATCTTTGGAACCCTCGGGAAGAATCGCGGGTCAGTCGCGCCGGCGATATGAGAGGACACCGAAGAAAGAAGAAGAAGAAGCGGATTTGTTTATGAAAGCGAGGCGTTATTTGCGATTTTTTGTTTTTACGGAGTTCAGGATAGGAGGGACAATTTGCGAGCGAATGTTTCGATATATCGCGCCTCTCTCCAGAGTTCAGATAGGAGATACCCACGCAACCTGCGCCGGAGAGTTTGACAGCGACAACTCGACTACCTTCAGCGGCTGTTCACATACATATACTACATGTACTATTGCGGTCTTGCAGTTATATCTAGGGGGTTGCGCAACACCGGATACCTCTAATGATTTGATTTTCTTGTTTCCTATGTTCTATTTTTCTCTCAAGTCTTCTCGCAAGCTACACTACTACAGTCTCGATCACAATTTTTTCATTTTTTTGTCTGGGGGAAGAAGATACGTGTATCATAGGATGGGCGGGCGGTGTCTGAGGATGAAGGATGGCAGTGCAGGATAGGGGGAACGGGACGGAGTGGGATTCTAATGGGTGATAGTGTAAATGGAAATTTTCGCACACAAACGGGCTGGGGAGGCAAACAAATCTCTCTCAGACAGGGGGAGGGGGGAATGGATTGGGGGGGAATGAAGATAACAGAGTCCTGAGCCAAAAAAAATCCTTCTGAATGAGACAAGCCAGCACATATATCTCTCGTCTTTTGACTATGGCCGTTGACCAATCCATACATGCCCAGCCAGCGCTTTAGAGCGGGAAATGTGACCGACTGACTGACTGACTACTGACTGAGTAAGTGAGAATTGACGCAACTCAGACAACCCCCCCTCTCCCCCGCCACCCTTCCTCCCCGAAATCCCCGAAATCTAAGACCCCCCGTGAATAGGGGCGTACTGTGCTGTGTAGTGTCTGTGTTATGTGGTAACGCAATGTCTCACCTCACTCACATACAACAAAAATTGTGAGATTATCGATATGCGCGCATGCGGAGAATGTCTGAGATGAGTATGCGATGTACCGTAACGTGCTGTGAATGTCTGAGATGAGTATGTAGAGGTTTGCACGGGATCACATCGGGAGGGTATGTGTCGGTTCCCGTCGTCGTGGATGCACGCACATACAGAGATTTGGGGGATGGGGGATGGGATGGGGGGTGAATGGTGGTAGCTTCATCAGCGTCGTCGGTGCTGCTGTGGTGGTGCTTGGTGCTGTTGTGCACATAGGGGAAGTAAGGGGCCCGCACCCGCACCCTCACCACCCACCAGCCAGCCAGCCTACTATCCAACACACACCACCCAGTAAACCACCACCGGCACCCGTGCTTACGACTGTCAGCAAACGCTCCTCCGTCCGTCTCCCTTTCCAGGTGCCGACCGAGCTCCTCCTCTTCCTCACCCATCAATCCGCGCCGTCCACACCACACCACACACACCACGGCATCCATTCCTCCAATCCCACACCCACAAGTCGGGGATGCGAACCCGCTCCGAGGGTCGGCAGATGGGGGGACTAGCGGGGCGTGGTGCAGGGGAGATTGCAGCGGGGACGGGGGGGAAGGAGGCTGTGCTGGGGGACTAGTAGGGGGGTGTGGGGGGAGGTGGTGGTGGGAGTGGGTGGGATGTGGGATGGTGATGGGGAGTGGTGGGAGGGTAGAGGGTAGAGGGTACAGAGGGTTAGGATGGTTAGAGTGTAGAGGGTAAGATGGGTTAGAGGGTGAGATGGTTAGTAGTTGGTGGCGGTGTGTAGGGCGCGGGGGGGATCTGGATGTGTGTGCACCTCCGTCACTAGAGGCAGTTAGCAGCCAGCGAGTGGGGGCCTAACTCACTCAAGAGTGGAGTTCACACAAACACAAACACCCGATTCTCTGCATCCCCTATCCCCACCCACCGCGCATCCTCTGGTATCCTCAATCTTATAAAATTCAAGAGTGGATAACCCCCCCAAGCCTCATCCTCAACCTCCCTCCACATCCATCACCAGGCGCGATTTGAGGCGTGCTTGAGGCGCTGGAGGGCGTCCGCCATTCGGCCGTTCGTCGGACGCGTGCCGTGTGTGGATTTGTGATGGCGCTGGATGCTCGGGATCTTGTCTCGATGGGGGTTGGGGAGGATTAAGCTCTCGAAGGGGGGGGATGATCTTTTGGGTGTGAGGGATGGGAACACGGACCCTGGTGTTAGGGCGGGCTTGGCGGGAGGGACAGGGGAGGTGGGAGGGTGGGTGGGAAGGGAGAGGAGATTGGGGCGGGCTTGGCTTGGGTGGGTGGAGGGAGTGGTTGTGGTGATGGGGTGGAGCTGGGATGGGGGGTGTAGGAGGAGGAGGAGATGGAGTTATTATGATGGGAGTTTGAATATGGGCAGCGTGGGATAGATTGGGAGTGCGTATGTGAGAGTGCGTGTTCTTGTTAGACGTAGAGTGAGTGAGTGAGTGAGTGAGGGTATATCTTCTATTCCTCACCTATACTCACACTCACACTCTTCCATTCTATCTATCCGTCCATGCTATACAGTACCATTTGCTGCAGTATGCCACAGCAAATCTCTTCCCTTCGTAACCACCACCAGTGGAGCATCCACTCTCCAAAAAACTCACTCTTGGAAATTGTCAACAGGGGTACCCTCCCCGGGTGACAGGCCTTGGCGGCGGATGTGGGGGATCGCTCGCCGGGGGGTGGTGGATGGTGAGGTGGTGAGGTGAGGTGACGGAATGGGACTGGGAAAACGCGGAATGGGAAGGGGGGGAAGGGGTGAGTACAAGGGACGGAGGAGGCGTAAAGGAGAGCGGGAATAGTGGGAGAGTGAAGAGGGACGGAACGGCAATTGTGGGAGGGGCTTGATGAGGTCCCGGGCGTGCCTGCCTGTCTAATTTGACTGGCAACGGGATGTTTGGTAGAGCATGAGCAAGGACGTTACACTACCTACACCCATCGTGTCGTCGAGCACATACAGTTAGTCACTCGCAGGTCCATCAACTAACCACATCACAGACGTGAGGGCGGGACAGGCGTTGGTGTGGGCGTGGGCGTGGGCGGCACACGGCGATCGGCCATGGGATCGCCGTACCAAGCGATGGGCTAGTATGTCGGTAATTGCCGGGAGAGGGAAGGGAGTGGTAATGGTGATGATATGGATATGCTGGGTTTGACGGTGTTGGCGGTGGGTTGGCGATGGATTGGCGGTGGGTTTGGCGTACAGTGCCGTGGTGTGGAAGGGAAGGAGTGGGTGAGTGGGTGAGTGGGTGATGGGAGAACTGGGCAGGGGAGGAAAGAGAGGCGTATGGCAGTGTTTACAACGGCGGTAGGAGTGGGATTGGGATTGAATCCACTGTTCCTGCGCTGCACTGCACTGCAGTTACTGCAAGTCGTGAAGCTGTGAACTGTGAACTGTGCACTGACTGCGTGCATGTGCATCTGTCACTCTCTATCGCTGTCCCTTCCCCGTTGATATCGCCCTATCGCCTCCTCTGCCCTGCCTGCTGCATACTAACAAACTGACTGACTGTGCTCAACTCAACATAAATAAGATGGGGCCGATGCGATGCAGCTGCGCTCGTATGCGGAGGTCGGAGAAGGAGACATGTCATGTCAGCACGGCGTAACTGTTGATTTTTCTGCCTCTGCCGCTGCCACTACATCTCATCTCATTTCTTTCTTGCGCATATTCATTTTTCACTCCTTGCCACCACTCACTTTCCCACTCTGCCTCCACCCATCCGTCATCCATACTCATCTCTCATCTCTATCCCATCCATTCCATCATCATCCCTTCTCCACTTACTTCCTCCTTCCTCCATCCTCCACTCCGTCCCCATCTGTAAGTATCTGCAGTAGCCTCCTCGCCGCCCTGACCACCGCCCCCAACCTCAACCCCACCTTCAATCTCCATCCCAGCAGACCCGTCTCCACCGCATTCTCTCTCGCAGCACACCTGAAACACACTACACCGCCGATCCCAATCTATCCCCCACCACCATCACCACCCAGGGACCACATCCCGATAGTAAAAATGCTCTACGTACTTTCTACATGATGTTTGGGAAGGTAAATTGTACCCATATCAGTTACAGATGTAATATAAAAATTTCTCAAAACTTAAAGAGTACATTACGAATAGAGATGGGCAAATATTTCAGCTTATTTCCCCTTTTTTCCACACCCACGTTCTTCTCCACTCCCTCTTTCGGGAAGGAAGGACAGAGGTGGCTTTTTCCCAAAACGGGAGATTGCCCTGGATGGATCTTGATGGGTGGAGACAGACAGACACCTTGATGACCTACCTCGATGACTTAACCACACGATACCATGAACTTTGAACCACCTTGAAATGGATCCCTGAAAAAGAGAGAAAGAAAAGGTACTCCATACGCCGTTCGATTAGGGGATGGGGGTAGAAGAATGTGAAACATCCACCAAGCATTCTGTTCCCCTCCTAGTCCACCTAGTCCGCCTAGTTTGCTGTAAGTTGTTTCTTCAATCTCGCGGATAATACTGGGTCCCTTTGCCCGACTTCGTGGTTTGCGCCTGGTTGGTTAGCTGCCAAGACATGAAGGATATGAGATGAGATGAGAAGAATATGATGGTGTTTTTTTTTTTTTTTGGTCAACGGTGTAGTCTCATTACGGCACCGGGCTGTCACGCCAACCAAACTATGGTTGATGAAATTCAACTAATCAGTCACTGGTGGAGGATATGTCCAGCTTAGGGTCCGCGCCCGAGATGAGATGTGGACGCCCGCTGCTTGTTCTTCCCGGTGGGCTCTTGGATCTGTACTGTGCGTGCCTGTGTGCTGTGTCTGGCTGTACACGAGCCATTTCGGGCAATTCGTTGTGTGACGCCAGATCGGATTCGGGGAACAATGGGAGAAAAGACGGGCAACGAGCATTATGCGCTTCTCACCTCCTGTTGGGTGGTTGGATTCGGTGAATGGGAAGTTCAATGGGCCTTGCATCCTGCCCATAGAGCCTTGTAGGAGTGGGATTCTCAGACCTGCTCTCACCCAGTGAATTCTCTCTACATGCATTTTCCCCCATCTCTCTTTCTCTGTACACTACAGTAGTCAAGCAATTGTCCGGTCGTCTCGTTTCGTTTCAATTCCCACTGCAGGCATCATCCCCGAGGCCTGGAGATTGCGGACCAAGAGAAAACGAAACGAAACGAAATGATTCCTGAGCGTGGCATAATATCGGGTCGAGATCCGGTGATGGGGTGTTAGCTCCAAAATGGTGGCTGTGCATCGACTTCCCTGCAACCGATCGATCAGCTAAGAGCTAAGAGTTGTAAAAAATGCGAGATGTATGTGTGTGTCGTCGATACAGTGCTACTCTACAAACATGGAGTCTCCAACTTCCCTCCCCTCCCCTCCCCCTTCCACCCACCCTTGCGATCGCCGATTCGGGCACGAACGGCTTTGGGGCAAGGGCGGCGCTGGCATGGTTGGCTGTCCGTGGTGTGGTGGGTTTTTATCTGGCGTGTTAGTGGAGTAACTGCAAAGTGGGTATAGGCATGGGTTGTGGCATCTTTCTTTTTCGCAAGGACCAGCATTGCATTGGCAACGACGACGACGACACTAACTTTTTTACTTTCGGCCATGTTTCAGATTTCGAAGGATCCGCTTTGCGCTTAATTGGTCCGTCGTCGTTGAGCAAGGGTGCCACTTTGAGAGATGCTCCGGTGTTCGTTTTTGGTCTTGCTGGGGGGGAAGGGGGGGGGCTGCAGATGGAAAATGACGGGGAGGGAACAATATAACAAGCAGATTGCGGTGGTTAGCCGCTTGGAGCGATGTGATTATATGATGATTCTTTTTGGGTGATGGTTTTTGCAAGGAATGGGGTGATGCGAGAGGCTATCTTGAGACGGGAGTTTGATTGCAATTATGTATGTGTGAATGAATCTGTAAAAGGTAGAGACGTTGAGAGGTTGAGCCTGAAGGGGATAGATAGCAGGGTAAATACGGCTGAGGGAGTGAGTGAGACTGTGGGATGAGATTTGTGAGTGAGGACAAGAGACAGCAAGAACCCTGTTGCCGGCAGTCGAGGATGTCACTCTGTTACAGACTACCCTTTTCCCTTTTCCCCTTTCCCTCTCTCCAATTTGTGTATGCAAGCCATGGGAATTTGGGCAGCCCTACCGCTCCTCCTCCATCTTCTCCGTACTCTACCCACCATCGTATCTCTCTCATCTCATTTTCCATCACTCGCAGCAAACAGGGGGAACGTGCCGTCGGTGCTTGCTTGCTTGCTTTGCTCAATCTGATCTGATGGTACTCTACTCCATAACTCCCCTTAGCTCACGTGCCTCCCGAGCACTAGTCATCCCGGTGTGAGTGGGCCAGCAGTCAGAATCGGGCAGTTGCTCCTTCACTTCCTCTGGGCGAGCAGGATCCCACGACGCCACCGCGCCCAACTATAATCCGCCACGGCCAGTTGATTGATTGCGGGCCTCCGCCAGTGACGCCATCGTGGACATTGTGAATTTGGAAGACAGGGCAAAAGGGGGGGAAGGGAAGGATCATTTTCTGGCCCTCTCTTGCCCTGTCTTGTCTTGTCTCTTTCTGTCTGTTTTGCCCGTTTGGGCCGTCTTCTTTCTCCTCTGGTTGCCCTTTTCTACCGTGGAGTCCGTCCTCTCCCCTCCCTCCCGCTAACTGCTGGCCGAACACGTATCAACGGGCAGAGGGTGCTGGTTGCTTGGCCAGTAGGAGTGAAGATACGGATGGCACCTACGTAACTGGATATGGAACTAACGGGGTGGGTTTGTTTGGGGGGGTACTTTACTTTGTACGTGGAATTGGCTGTACAACCAAAGTACTCCCTATGCGTTTCTGAGTGCATGAAGCATGAGCGCCTGAGTGTGAGTCCGTGTCTTTTTTGTTTTGTTTGTTTTTTGTATGGATATATGTATGTATCTACTTGAAGCTAACATCAGCTTATCTTACTGTACATAAAACTCGCAGGTTGATGGATGATGTATCCCTTCGCCAGCCTCGTGTCAGTATCCCTTCACAGACAAGCATAGCAGCATAGCATAGCACGTACTATGAGACAAGCTGGCTGGCCAGTCAACTCTCTTACTCACCCACTCATCCATCACCTTACTCAGCCAGCCAGGAACAGTCTGCTATCCCATACCCATATCCATATCCCATCCTATCCATACAGTACCAGACATACCGTCGTGCAACAACCTCCAGTCGGTGGAGTAAGGCGGACAACGACAAGCCCGGGCAGGGTAAGTTGAACCGGGAAGCATCCCGCACGCACGCACGCACGCACGCACAACTGACCACTGTAAATTAGCTTAGCATGCACCATTACACCACTACTTTGCTCTCCTGCTTTGTACTCCTATCACCATTTCGCGGTGTTCTCTGGGCTGTTGTGGAGTTAAAAGGTACATGAGACGGCACTGGCGCCGTGAAGGGTAGTGCCTGATGATGATGATGATGAAGACGGTAGACTAGCTGTAAGTGACTGTAGTGGCGTACTAGGAATACTAGCAGGACCCTCTTAAATGTCCCATCTCCGTCCTTGACCACAACATCGTCGACCCTGAACCCACCACTTACCTAGCTGAATCTACGACGGGGCGTGCACCGATTTAATTTGCATGTTTTGTAATGTATGTACCTTCACCTACCTTCACCATATTCACCACATTCACCCCCCTCCCCTCCCACACCCTTCTCTAACTTCCCCTTTCCCTTACTCTCCCTCTACTCTGATTTGTCTTTAGCTCTTCAGTTAACATGGAAGTACTCCGCACTCTATGGCCACACCCCCACTTTACTTACTGTACTGTAAACTCCTACTCTACTCTACTCTACTCAAACTAACCTATCTACGTACCCTCCTACTGCACCACTATGCTCTACTACGCTGCTACTCGGTACTTGTCCTGGTCCTGGTCCCTCTCCCATCGTCTTAGTGGCTTAATTCACCAAAATTCGACATAATTCCAGAAAAAAAAAACAAGTCGCTGCTTTCTCCTTGGCCAACCCGTCTTTAACCTATCCCACAATTCTTTCGGAGACGTCTTTCCTCTCTCATCTCTCACCTCCACTCCTCTCCACCGCCTCTTTACGCCTTTGCGCCTCTTTTACGCCTTGTCTCTCTCTAAGCTCACCTCCCCCCCCCCAACCACCAAACCCCGGCAACTCTCTCTTTTGCTGTACCAACATAACAGCATATACTTACTTACTCCATACAATACATCTGACTTTCTTACTTTTTCAGTTCCTCCTTTTTAACGCCCTTCTTACCCCTCCCTCCCTCATCCTCCATTCCCCGTTCCTTCCCACCCTCTCTTATTACTTACTGTGTACTAGGTACTTTTATTATTACTCGCCGTCACCCTACTGGATCGGGTCCTGCGAGTCAGCTTCAAACTAAGAGATCATCATCCCCCGAAATTATAGTATACTCAACTAGAGTACTCCTTGTTACTGTAAACCTTCAACGAATTCCCCACTCCTTCGGCAACTGCTTCAAACTATCGTACCATAGTTCTGCCGTACTTGGCTGTACTTACCCTTAGCCGTTGGGAAAGCATCATCCCGCTGCAGTATCATATATCCCATCTCTTGACTGCATGCAGGTTATATTCTCGTATATAAATAAAACGGAAAATCTCGTCTCCCGTCAATTTATCTTGCTCAAACTTTGCCCTGTATACAGTACATAGAACACGTAGAATACGTACTTAGTACCACATCTTGGTTTTGGATCCATATAGTTGCCCACCTATCAAACCCCGCCAACGGCCAAGATACAGCGGCCATACAGGATGTCCATACAAGCAACCACCAACCACACCTAATCCTGGCTTGTGCGTGTAAAGATACATAACAAAAAAAAAAAAGAGGGCATAAATGTGTACAAGGCCGGCAGCCAGCCTCGAGGAACAAGAGACATCCAATCCTCCTATACACCACCAACTAATTACACCCTATTAAAATACTACACCCACTACCGTAACATACCTACAATACTTCCCATACAATCCCGTACATAACATCCCAGAAAGCTGGTTTTAAGGAAACTTCAACGAAACGAGAGAATAAAAAGTTAGAGAGAGAGAGAGAGAGATAAAACCACCACCCAAACTACCTTATTCGCCCATTCATAACTCACTCACTCACTCAACTACCAAGTTTTTCACCAGGAAAGATAATAAGGTGTCCTCGAGAAAAAAGGGTACTTATAACTTTGAGTACTATATACTTAAAGGACGGGTCTTCTATCCTGCAACCCACGAAGATCCTTACCCGTCGAAAGAATCACTTGGGTTCCCATACCGACCGAACTGACTCTACTCTACTCCACACATCTTTTGGGTCCCCAGCTATACTCGAACTACTCAAAACTACTCAAACTATCCTGTCTCCATCCCCGTCCCTATCCCTTGCTCTTTCTACCGGCTACTACTCTGAACTACTACCGCTACTACCGCTACTACTATACCGCTATACACTAAAAAACTAAAGCTGCTACTCCGCACCCAACCTTCCTTCCCACATCTCCACACACCGTTCGGACTATTACCAGTTTCGTTCTTTCTCCATACTTTAGGCCCTGTCCCACACCCTAGCCAACCAGCTACCAGCGCCACTCCAAACTGTCAACCCAGCTTCACGATACCTACATAAGGAACGCTGATCCCGTCTTTCCTCTCTGTATGATCGTCTGAACCTTATATCCACCAAGTTACATTTGGAAGCCGCCTCCCCCAATCCTTCCAGGAACAAAAATCACCACCGCACACCATATACATACCACGACCGCGACCTTTACATATCGGCCTCCCGGTCCCTTCTCATAACTGACCTTACACACAATAATTGTCGATTATGACTATGGCCATAGACCATCAACAGCGTCAATTTGGCGCTCTGAACTTCGATCACATGCCTTATAATCACTCGCCGCATTTCACAAACCCGTGGAGTGCTTCCTCTGCGCCTCCTCCCCAGAGCCTGTATTCTTCTTCATCACACAGCCTGAACCCCATCAGCTTGGACTCGATACCCAAGGAACCGCCGGCAAGACTTGGCTCGCACGCCTCCTCCATGCCACCATACGCCTCCGCCCCTCAGTCTTCAGCTTCCGCAGGTAGCGCCCCCATGGGGACCGTGTACGGGCAGCAGCAGATGCTCAGCTTGCCCCAAGATGTGATGAGCCAGAACCGTGTCCAGCCGCCCAATCCCGCCTACGGCAGCAGCGTTTCCTACTCTAGCGGAGGCTCCTCCCACCCAACCTACGCAACCTCCACGCCCTACGATTCCATGGGCTATACTGCGGCGCCAGTACGGTCGACGTATGCGCTCCAGCAGCAAGCACAGGCGGACAATTCGCGGAGACTATCACAGCCGTCAGTTGCCTCAAGTTCCCTTCTCACAACCGCAACCGAGAATGAACGTCGGCGTCAAAGCTCCCTTATTGACTTCAATAGCAGAAGTGTGAGTTCCGAGACGACCCGAGACTTTGGTGACGCGATCAACGCGAGCCGTGGGATGATCGCTATGAGCCAGAACACCACCCCGCGCAACATCTACGGACCCGGTGCACGCAACGGGCGCGGATCGGGCGACTCGTACGGATTCCCCGCCACGCACTCCACAAACTCGTCCATATCTTCTTCTGGAACTTATCCAGCTTATTTTGGTGGTTCTGTCGATTCGTCTCTCAGCGACTATTCTAATGCCGGATCAGATATCGAGACTGCCTCGTCGAGGACTCTCCCAAGGCCGCCTGGGTTTATGGGCGGAGGTGCTCCCCCCGCTCCTTCGTCTATGATGGGCCAATTCAGCTCCAAGGTTTCCTCCAGCGCGCAGAAGAAGCACAAGTGTAAAGTGTGTGATAAGCGCTTTACACGCCCCAGTTCGCTCCAGACGCACATGTACAGTCACACTGGCGAGAAGCGTATGTTGAACACCCCCAATGGAGCCAAGACGAGATTTACTGACTATTTAATAGCTTTTGCGTGTGAGGTTGAAGGATGCGGTCGTCACTTTTCTGTCGTCTCGAACCTCCGCAGGCATCGAAAGGTGCACAAGGGAGGAGCGCCTTCCGAAGCGGGATCCGACGACCATCACTCAGAATAAAAAGATTTCAAAAACAAATTAACGCCAAAATACTGCACCTTGCATCGATACCCATGTTCCGAAGACTGCGACGTAGACGAGAAAGAAAGAGAGAGTTTGTGCGAGAGAGTTGCGAGAGAGCAAAATTTCACGAGAGCCATGTTATGAGGGAGGGGACAAACGTCTAATCTGTGGATATGTTACTGCATTATTCGACTAATTCTGTGGATATTCAAATTGACGGTTGGTCATGCGGAGAATCGCCATATGTTTTTTCCTGGCTTCTCAAATCACGATCACTACAATAATACTGTACTATTTTAGGGAGGGGAAGAGGGACAGGTGGGGGCTGGGAGGGAATATGGAACTGGAATACTTGGGGGGGATTCTACATTAAACCGCGTGTGGAATGGAAGGGGGGGAAACTGCGTGGCGTTCAGGGCAGACTACTTTTTCTTCGATTTTTACTGTATCACTGTATCAGTGTTGCGCAGATTCTCATTGCACTCAATGTCGATATATACCCATCATCAATCATGTAGTTGTCTGGGTCCGGGGATGAATTAGGACATAGCATAACGGTCGTTTCAATAATAAAAATACCACAATGAAAAGAAAGGGATGGCGGCTTCGGCCAACACTCAACAGTCAATCAATCAATCACCAGCTTTTCCCAAATTGACCTGTGAAATTTGCCTGTGAAATTGCCCTCTATCTCCATCACACCATCTATCTACCGAGCTCAACAACTCGACTCGAGAGAGAGGCTGTGCAAGTAAGTTAGTTGGTTGCCACCTACTCCATTCCATCAACCCACATCATCTCCCACCCATCCTATTTTCGGAAAACCACTCTCAAGAAAACTCGCGCAGCCGAGCCAAAAGGAAGGAGACAGATAAGAGAGTCTTTACCCATTCTACCAGCCCGAAACACGCATCTCCATGCATGTGACACTCCCCCTCCGCCCTCCTCACATAGAGTACGCTGCTCAATTGGCCCAGGGACGTCGCAGCGGTGCGTGGGAAGACGTCACTTTCTTCGGACTGTGCCGAGTGGTTGGTGGGTGGGGGGTCACATAGACGGTGTGGTTTTGGGGGTTACGTATGGCATTGGTATGTACTATAGAGGGAAGGAGGGATTGGGGGCAGGGCAGGGGATGGGGGGTTGAGTGTACGCTGTGGGTTGGTGTTGGTGCTTCTATCGTCGATTTCCCGTGCGGCGGCGGCTGCGGTGGTGGTGCTGGTCGATTTTCAGGGTCCAGCATCGCATTCCGCCTGTAACTTCGGCGCCACGGTACTACATCCCCCTCCCATCCCATCCCGCAGCGCGTGCGTACCATACCATCATACGGTACCCGTCCTCACCCAAAAGAACAACAAGCAGTTACTGATACAGATACAGATAGGTAGCAGTTAGTCAGTTACCAAAATAACCACAACCACCGCCTACCTCCACATGAGACACCACCTCAAATTATGGTTCACACCACGCCCAATCCGCCATGATCGTCATGCGATCGTCATCGTCCCGATCAGCGCCCAGCCATTCCGACGTCGGGAACTGGGGGGTGGCGGCCTTGGGGCGGGGAGGAGGGATCCTGAAACAATGAAGGCCCCACAGGTGGTGTGTGGGAAGGGGGGAGGGAGTTCTGCAGCAGGATCTCTGGTGGGGGATGGGGGGTTGAGTTATTATTGTGGCGGCGAGAGAGGGAAGGGAGTACTTCCACAGTTGGTGGCGCTAATGGACTACTAACACTACTAACACTACTAACCGGTGTGATGTACATAGAATGCGTGGGCGGAAGGTGTCGATGCCGCTGTTCCAAGGGCTTCTCCCGTGTGTACATGGTCCCTTCTCGGCTTCTTATTCGCATGTACCAACAAAACAGCATGTGGGCGCCTTAGTCAAGAGTTTCTCCCAGCCCGTCCGTCCAGCTGAGCGGGGATATATGGGGGTACTGTATCTTACCTGCTATTCCCGCGCGCAATTCCCACGCGCAATTTAATTGAGCGGGCTTGCTTGCTAACCTTTCTCGCCGCCGCCTACAGATACTGCACGTCGCGATATTGGTGCTGCTGTGATCATACGTCGGTGGCGTTGCGGGGGGGCGTCGCATCTTCAAACGGCGGTGCTAGCGCGGGGAACGGCATTGGCGGTGTGGGAGGAGCGACAGGGGGGGAGGGGAGTGATGGATGCGGTGGACAACGTCATCGGGGGGTACCTGGGAAGACCTTGGTTGGGAGAGAGTGGTTCTGTGGTTTTGTTGATGATAGATAGTTGGCAGGTTTTTGAATATGCTGGAGATTGTGTACAGTACCTAGAGGGGCAGGTGACTGGAAGTTTGATTGCGGTTTTGGATTATGTCAGTTTCATGTCGTTGGGGGCGAGTCTCTTGGGGTTTAATCGGTACTTACTGGATGTTCAATAAAGCATGGCCAAGGAAGCCATGGAAGCTTGCAGCGACGGCGTTACTGATCACGAACCACAGCATCCTAGAAACTGAGTAAGTAGTCTACACTATCACAGAACAAACGATCCAGCGTTGGTTGTCACTCCCGTGTATTATCTACCTGTATTAACTACCTCGCCATGCCTGCCTGCTAACTAAAGTACACATATCAATCACAATCACATAACGCCCGCGACCCCTTGTCCCCCATTCCCGCCTTCCTTTTCCCACGCGCTCCCAAAGCTTCAAATCACAATCGCCAGTTCATGCCTATCCATCTGCTCGTCTCCCAGACCAGGGTAGTAGGGTACCATCGCATCGGCGCCTTGGACATACGCATCGTTGTACAGCCTCCAGTAGGGCTGTCTGACTTTGCGAGCTGGGTGGAATAATCCAGCCCAGACGTAGTTCATCGTCAGACCAGGTCCAACTGCCATGCGGATCGCATCAATGGCTTCGACGATGCGGTCGATGACGTGGGGGCTGGTCTCGAAGAGGTTGGGGTACAGCAAGTTGAGTAGATGGAGCATGGCATCCTCACAGCCCAGTCCCACAACACCCAGTGCGACGTGCTTCACGACTGAGGCTGCCGTTTGCCTGTGAACCTGGTCCCTGTCTATCAAAGCATCCTCCAGAAGAGGGGTGACGGCGTAAACGTAGTCCTTGGCCATCTCCCCAATATACTCAAAGAGGAAAGACAGAGACTTGAGCACACCGTTCTGGACGTTCAGCTCCGGCACTCTGTACTCGTTCATCAGAGCTGGCAGGACCGTGAAGGGCGCACAGGTTTCTGCAACAATGCCGATAGCGACAGCTGTGCAGACACGAGATTGTCGCTCTTGAACGCGCAAGTTGTTCAGGAGAGTTGCCAAAACGTCCTGCGGTCCGATGGCTTTGGCAATGAAACCGAATGTGTTGTTGGCTGCTCGACGGATACCCTTCTTGTGGGCCTTCAGCATGTCCAGCAATTCGAAGCAAATTCTCATCCATTCTCTCGCATTGACACTTTCTGGTCCGCGGTCCGCGATACGTCCAACCAAATCAATGGTATTTTCCTGTACCTTCTCGTGTCTGTTGCGCAGAATCGGAGTGAGGCGGGGTAGTAGGTCTTTAATAGGTGGCTGCATCTGGCTGATACCAACAACAGTCACGATAGACCTGAGCGCGCCGAGAATGGATCCTAACACCTCTGGGTATTCTTCTCCCAAGTATTCGTATAAAACAACGCCCAATTTGTACATCAGTGCATCTTCACCGCACTGCTTCATCACCATGGCAATCCGGGAAATCAAATCGGCTGCCTGTTGTCGAACTGTAGCAGATTTGTTGTTGAGGCGCCACAGAATGGTGCTGACGATTTGTGGTAGGTATGGCTTGCAGCGAGTTCCCAGAGCGTTGACGACTGTTCCGAAGCCGTTCAGCATGACAATATCCTCCACGCTCTGCTCTTGGAAGGAATGTAATATTCCATCAATCAGTCGCTCCTCCAGACGCTCGCCAATGTCTGCAGCGCCCAAGCTGGCAATAACCTTCTCTACCGTCTCCACGGTCATCTTTCGGTAAGCTTCGCTCTCATCCTTGAGGTTGTTGACAATTCTCTCTACAATCTCCCCTACGCCGACCTTCTGCCCAAGATCCACCGTAGTATCGACAACTTGTCTGTAGTTGCGCTTGTCCAAAGCCATTCGTCTAACCCAGAAACTCTTGAAAAACTCATCCAGAACGTGCTCCTTCAAGTAGCCAGCCGTAACACCATCAGTGCCAGCACATTGTGAGACTACCTTAAGAACGACCTTCTTCATCTCTTCATCCGGAGAAGAGAACTCTCGTAGAAGGATCTCCATGATTTGACTTGTGTAGTAATTGGCGTACTCCTCGTCCATCAACGGGATGATATAACCGACAGCCTTGAGGAAACCAGCCAGCCCCTTGCCACGCTGCTTCCTGGCTCCTGTCCACAAAGGATTCAAAATATCATCGAAACTCTCAATACCGTAGGGATTGGCCGCCTCAGCCAAAGCTGCGATTGCTAAACTGGTAACGGTTCGAACCTTGGTTTGGTCGTCGTTGAGATTGCCGCCAATGCAGTCCACCAACCCCTTCAGGTGGGGAAGCACAGCGCAACCCATCAGGATGGGGATTTGTTGCACAATCTTGACACCAGTGTGTCTTGCTTGCCAGGACTTCTTACTTCGGCACACAGCCCGAAGGAACGGTAGAAGTGCAGGAATACCTAACGCGGAAGCTACCACTGCGAAGGCTCTCGCGGTTGTGTTTCGGACGTACTCGTCGACATGGTCGATATCAGGTCGCATCGTGCTGATCATGTGGGCGAGACCAGCAGCTTTACTCAGGTTGGAAATAATCTCGCGACCCTCCACCCTCGCATAGTAGTCTTGGTCAATAAGTAGAGGTTCAATGACGACAAGAATCTTGTGTACGTAAGGTCGAACCAGGTCGTCCAGCTTGTAGAGAACACGGTCGATGACCTTGACAAGCAAATGTCGCTCCTGGTCCTCGAGACTCTTCTCCATCAGCAGTGGCAAAATCTGGTTGAAGAGAGGGCCAGCTCCAAACTGTCGCGCGTTATCCGTCAATTGACGAAGGGCGGTTTTACGCATAGGAGGGGTTCCGTTCTTGACCTTCAGGAGAAGCCTCATGATCTTCCTCTCCTTCAACTCGTCGACGCTCATCGCATTTTCGTCGCTTCCATCGGTTAACTTCCCAAAGTATGCCATGTCCTCAGCCTTGAAGAACTGAAGGTCGCCGACACCTGGGATCTCGGTAGGCAACTGCTTGCCCATAGAGCGCTGGGATTCTGGATCTTGCATCATGAAGCCGCCACTCATCGACGCAGGGGTTTGCATCATTTTCTGGGACGCAGTTCGAATAGGGGCGTATCCTGGTGGCGGTTCCAAAATCTTGTAGCCTTCCGAAGGCAGCATCAGGTCCAGCTCTTCATCAGACAATGCCATGTTGCGCATAGAGATATCCGTTCCAAATGCAGTCGGAACCATCATACCACCTTGCGATGGGTGTGCCGGAGTGACGAGGCCTTGCTGGCCAATTGGTGTAGCAGCTGGTGCTTGATCCCATCGTGATCGCCGACGTGGTGTGTCGTCGACTAATGCGCCACTTGGTGCTGGCGTCTGGTCCCATCGCGATCGCTTCACCTTCGTCTCTGAGGGTTGAACTGCTCCAGCTTCGGCTCCAGCTTCTGACGAGATATCCCACCGCTGCTTCCTCTTCCTTCCCGCAGCCACAACTTCCGTAGATCCAGCCTCGTTATTCTCCTTGTCGTTCAGCGCATGGCCTTCGTCGCCGAGTGTAGGTTTGTGTTGAACTGCAGTGCCATCCGCCTCCTTATCAGCAATAGCTCTCTTAACTCTTTCCTCCTCGCGCTCCAATTCGCGCCGGCGCATAACCTCCCGATAACCCTCGCCTTCCTCTGCGGCTCCAGCCTGGCGGTTGGAGGCAAACGCGTCTGCCCTTGTCGGAGTGAGTATTCGATCCAGTCGTCGCTTTTGGTAATCAGTCTCTCGATCAGTTATGCGCGCGCTCTTCTCCCGACCTAGAAGTATGTCCTCTTCCTCAACGCCGCCTCCCCGCGAGAACTCGTCCATCTGGCTTCTGGTGGCCGTGTATTGCCCAACCAGCCTCCTGCTGGTGTCAGCATCTGCCATTTCATCATCCTCACCATCCTCAGCCACTGATATCGATGTGTTGTATCCAGCAAACTTGTCCCCAGCGGCACGGTCGTAGACGGTGGTGTCGAAGCTTTCGGTCAAGGAAGCCTTGGTGGAAACATCAGTTCGCTGACTGGAAGGATCAAATGTCTTTGATCCACTCTTACCAGCAGAAGCTGCATTCCGCTCAGCCTGGAGCTTCCTGATCGTCTCAAAGGTATCGTCCGACATGGTTGCGGAGTAGCTTGTCGGAGAGGAGGTGAGGTTAGGAGTCGCTGTCACGACTTGGTGACATTGATGGCATATATTTACTACGAGAGGCGGAATTTAGCGCGTAATCTTATATGGTGGTCACGTGATGCCAAATTCACTTGGTCAAAATATTCACATCATCACTACTGTCGACAAGCTTCACAGGCATGATGTTTGTGGGACTTATGAAATGGTTACAAAGCATATTATAGTACAAAGCTGAATCCTATTCGTTCTAGCTTGATTATCCACTTTGCTGCCAGCTCATGCTCATTCCCACCATAATCAATTCGCAAGCGATGGCCAGGCGCATTTTGAGGCTTAATTACCATAACTCCACTCGGAATTGCTCTGTTCAGATACAAGTTGTAAGATAGTCCGCATATTATACGGGTATCTTGATTGGGACTACCAAGCGCCAACCTCAAAGTTCTCCTACAAATCATATTAGCTTGATCAAACTACAAAAAATTGTGATCTCTTACCTCTGAGAAATATGTGGTGACGACGGTGCGATCGGCAAACTTTCTCCCCGCCAAGGTGCGGAGCGCCTTGCCTGCAGATGCAGGAGTGTCAAATTTGACGAAGATCTTTCCGACACCTGCTGACTGGCGGCTTCCTCCACTTGGTCTGGGGATCTTGATGTCCAGGACCTTGCCATACTTTTCGCATTCTTCCTTAACGTCTTCAAGAATTTCTGTGTTTTGTGTCAGTAAAGTGGATAGAGGAAATTATGGCAGCTACGCACCTTCGTAATCCTCGTTATCAATCAGCTCCTCTGCCGTGACCATATTAAGAAGCTGGAGGACGCGCCCTTCGTCGAGTCCATCCGTAGTCGTTCCAGCAAGCATCGACATCGCATTGACACCCATTTCTAGGCCAGCAGTCTGCGTAGTACCAATGCTGGCACGTTGGACCTTGAGATGCTTGTCGCCCAGCTCCATACCGTTTAATCCTTCAACAGCGATATCGGTGGCAGCTGCGTCAACATACTCACAGAATGCGATACCTCTGGATTCCTCTGTGGTGCTATCTTTAGCAAGGACAAATGCCTTCAGCTCACCGAACGACACCAACAGCTCCGTAACCTGCTCATCTGTGAGATAAGGTGGAACATTCGAGATGCTGATTTTATTTGGGGTATCTGGCACCACGTTGGCGACAACACCAGGCTCGTGCATGGTCTCGTCCACTGCTGGGACAATGTAATCCTTCGGCCTTCGGATGGATAGTGCACGAGAAGCGCCATTCTCTTCTATTCCGATTCCGTCCATTGCCAGAGCCACAGTTGCGTCGGAGGTGGTCTTAAATTCGACCAAGGCGAAAGATTTGTCCTTCGAAACCTGGGCAGTAAGACACGGGTCTGATCCTTCAATTACGTTAAGGCCGTTCAGTTGTAGGTTAAAGAACTCGACGATTCCCTCCTCGGACAAGGTCTCTGGTAAGTTGTGAACCAAAAGACGCTTCGCTTGCCTTGAGTTCGAGGGCTTCAGTGCAGCGTTCGTAATCGATCCGCTTGGCTGCGACATGAATGCCTGGAGCTTGCTGGGATCCATGGGTTGTTGTCGCGGTGCACCAGGCAAGGGGAACATGCCAGACAATTTAGCCTGCTCAGCCGTAACGTTCTCGTATCCAGGTGGTTTGATATCCCACTGAGTTAACCGCCTCTTGCGCTCAAGAACAGAAACAACATCAGTCAAATCCGGAGTTGGCTCCCTCTTCTTTGGTGGCGGGGAGGCGCTCTTCTTGCGCTCTTGTCTTCCTCCACCTCCACCGAACCCATCGCGATCGCCACGGTCTCCCCTTCTAGCACCACCACCTCGTCTGTCGTCGAAAAGATCTCTGTCCCTGCGCGGCGGCCTATCGTCGTCATCTCGTCTTGCATCGCGTCTTGAGCTGCCACGGTCCCGATCCCAGTCTCTCTCCCCCCCACCTCTGCGATCTCTCCCAGAATATCTGTCCTCGCGCTCCCTCTCCCTGTAGTCCCTGCTGGATGAGTAGGAGTCTACATCTCCCTCGCGGCGCGATGGCCTTGGGCCTCGGTGGCCTGGCGAACGCGATCTCCTTCGGTCACCACCACGCTCGCGATCTCTGTTGTCGACTCGTCGATCATCCCGGTCAGCTCCTCTGGGAGCCTATATTATGTCAGTCTGATCATTCTGCTGAAAGTTCATAGAAGGAAAACTTACATATGGGTCCCTTGATGGCCTGCCAGCATCTGCTCGGAAATTAGATTAGCAACTGCTTTGTTAGGTTTACAATGCTTTGAATAGGATCGCATACCTCGTGATGAGTAGCTGTCGCCGTTCATGGTGGCGATTAAACAGGCAGTTTTTAGATAACTCAATTGGGAATAAATTCACTGTCGTTGATCTTCAACTCATATCACATTGGTTGTTCTCTTGATGGCACTTATGTTTTCCTTGTCAATGGGGTCGGATTTAAGTCGTGCCGAGACTGTCGTAGCCTCAATTTTAAGGTTTATAATAACAGAAAAAGGAGTCGGCCAAATAAACCCCTTCCCAAAAGATAACAGCACCCCTTTCCAATCTTATACTTTATTTTGTTGCAATAATTTAAAAAATTATGAATAGCATACGTACCGGCGAGTGGCAAAAGTTGGCTGTGAGCCTTGCGGAACTTTCTCTTGATACTACATTGCGATGCGGACAATCGTTTCGTTGGAAGAAGCTCAACGAGGATGAATGGTGGGCAATCTCGTGACTTCAAATTTTCCCAATGCAGCAATAACTGATAACATGCAGGACCTGTTCACTGCGTGGCCGAGTTATATCTCTAAAGCAAGATCCAAAGCAAGATCCAAATCATGTGCTGTATAAAGTCACTTGGCCTTCCAACTCGCCCCTTGCGAAACTATCGTCTAGCAGCAAAGGAGTCAAGGTTGAGGATGATTCTACCAAAGACGATACGGAGGCTCTCTTGCGGCAGTATTTCAATCTTGAGCCAAACCTAACAGAATTGTACGAGCGGTGGTCCAAGGCGGATGCAAATTTCAAAAAGAGAGCACCGAAGTTCACGGGGGTTCGGATTCTGAAGCAAGATGCTTGGGAAGCTCTGGTTGGCTTCATTTGCAGTAGCAACAACAACATTGCGCGGATTTCGCAGATGGTGCGCAATACCCTTCATATCCCCAGAGTCTCGAGAGAATGGTCTAACATTTCTACTCAGGTTAACAACTTATGTTTAAGTTATGGGCCTTTGATCGGTCACGTTCATGATCAAGCCTTCCATGACTTCCCTACGCCTGAATCCCTAGCAGGCCCGGAGGTCGAGTCGCAATTAAGGAAATTGGGCTTCGGTTACCGGGCGAAATATCTCGCAAGGACAGCGGTCATCGTATCTAAAGAGAAGCCGGAAAACTGGCTTGAGAGTTTAAGTAACACCGAACCCTTCGATGAAACGGAATGGAAAACTCTTGAGCCGGGAGGACGGCCAGGCTACCGAAAAGCTCACGAAGAACTCTTAGCTTTACAAGGTGTCGGACCTAAGGTAGCAGACTGCGTGTGCTTGATGGGCCTTGGGTGGGGCGAATCTGTTCCAGTGGATACACATGTTTGGCAGATAGCCCAACGGGACTATAAGTTTGGAAAAGGCAAGCACAAGAGCTTGACTAAAGCTACATACGACGCAATCGGAAATCACTTTCGGTTGCTATGGGGGGAGGAAGCTGGCTGGGCTCATTCTGTGCTCTTTGCTGCTGATCTGAGAACATTTGCCATTAGGCTTACCGAAAAGACTGAGGTGCAGGAGGAGCTGCAGATCAAAGCTGAGACCGAGGATGGGGTAATCGTGCAAGCGACGACGGTGGTAAAGAAGCGAGAGGCAATCAAGGAAGAGACGATCAAAGAAGAGACGACCGACGATCTAAACGTGGTATTTTCGACAACAGCCAAGCGAACTCGACGCCGATGAGGGGGAGAGTGGAGGATTTCGTGGGTGAAGCCCCACAACAAGCCGATTATCACATGGTTTTATATCTCCACGTTTTGTTTCGGCAGACCCCGCTTTCTCTCTGACAATGTGTCAGGATGGATCATTAGAATCTATCCCGCTTTCTAAGTAGTAGGAAATATTTGGTGTGCTTGATTTGAAGGCGGAAACGAGTCATCCGCGTAAGATATTCTCACCGACATGTTTTGTTCCAAACGAGGACGTTGTCAAGGGGGTTTGAGTTTGGATCTGGACAAGAACCGTCACAATTTCCGGCAGTCCGTGCGTAAGATTGGGATAAGAGCGTTTGAGTTACCTGATGTGGACATGCCCTGTAACAGTCTGGTGTAAGCCCTGACGTTTTGCCAGGCCATTCTACGAAAGTAGACGAAGGCCAGGCAAGGGTGAGAAAGGGGGAAGGGAAATGGGAAGAGAAACAATTTTCTGTTCAAACAAAGTACTTCCGTAGTCAAGTAGCAAAGTGGCATCGCTTACCGGCGATAATTCCAATATTTCTCAGCCAAGCAAATAAACAGTTTGGGCCAAGCACACATAGACAAGGCAGTACCCGCCGCCAAAGTACGTACTTGATATCGTTATTGGCTGCGGAAGGAACAGCCACCAGTCTGCGGCACGCTCAATTCCAGTTCAGCCTACGTGACGACGCCTATGACAGGAGCATGACAGAAGCATGACAAGAGCGAGGTAAGTGTGCCGCGCCTACGGATAGTAGCGACTCACAGGGCAAAGTCCCGCCAACCTTCGCTTTGCAAGGCTCAGCAGAAGCGCATGAATTCCAATATTAGGAGGCTGGTTGGTGCAGAATGAGATGACGGGGATTCCGGAAGCTGACAGCGTTGATCCGGATACGGAGTTTTTACCAAGCTGCGTCCAGTGCTCAGCGCTGGGACTTTTGTTGCCCGATGAACTTTTCATCCCTACTCTTTGCTTTTAGAATAGGTTACGTTCATGCAGGGTATATTTCTCCAACGTTGGGAGAAAGAGTCGGGATGACGGGAAGGGTACTAGAGCACGAGCAGAATTTGTGAGGAATCTGAGTGTGCGGAGGCGAAATGTTCTAGTCAGAGATGGGTTCTAGTCAGAGATGGTACTGGAACCGACGGGGAACTGGGGAGATGGATGATGGGGGACGGGGAGGGGTCAGGGGAGGGGTTTGTGGCCTAACCTCGGTAGTATGGGTTATCCATGATAATAGCACGTTCATGTCGCGCTTCAATTCGCCCACAGCCCCCACCCACCAAACTCGCGATCGACGTAAATTGGAAGGCGCACAGTTGACCTAAATTGAACTAAATTGAACTAATCTGCGATCCAGTTAGTGCGCCCAGCAAATGCCGTGAGACAGGCGTCGTCGACATCGAACAGGGCTCCATCAATAATGCTCCAATGCTCCAACTCCAACCAACAGGAGTAGGGAGTACGCAGTACGGAGTACTTCTCCAACAGAACTCGAACAGCACTCGAACAGTTGCCGTATAAGGCGTCGCGTTGTCCATGTGGAGGTTAGTAAGATAGCAAGAAGTAAGAAGTAAGACAAGACCACGGGTACCTTACAGTTGGTGCCACTGAAGGGCAGTAGCGGTTCTCCTGATAATCATGAGATGAACTACGCGCCCGCTTCATAATTTTGATCGACATCACGTTAATATAGAGTACCATACTTGCAATACCGTCCAATACCATAGTACTCCGTAGGTAAACCAACTGATCTCTGCTCGTTGCTCGTTGCTCGTATTTCGTAAACAGTAGTAAAGTAGGTAGCACTGTAGTTCCAACATAGTGGCCCCCTGAGGGAGAGGAACGGTGAAAACGTGGAGACCTGGGATCGGGGGAGAGGGAGGCTCGAGAGCGATGAGGCTTGGTATTGGAGGAATAGGTGGAATGCTCCTTCCGAACCTTCTGTACCTACCGACCCTACAAATAGTTCGCTCGACTCAGCGTAGCATCGCATCGCGTCGCATCGATCTATAGCGACAGAGTATGTATGGAGTCATGGAGTCATGGAGTCATGGAGTTATCGGGTTATCGAGTTACTCGAAATAGTATTCGGCTATCTCAATGGTAAAGGTCGGCTATAATAACTGCCTGAATGCTCTTCAGCATCATGTCATGCTTCATACATACTGTCGTCGTCGTGTGTTGAATCTGCTTCAGTTCTGTAGTATGTGGTAGGTTCTGCGGCGCCACCTCCGCAGCCACACCTTCACACCCTCACAGCGTCACTCGTTCCCGTCAACTACCTAGCCCCTGAGGATCCTTAGGGTTCTTAGTTTTGGCTGTTGGATATACTCGAGTACCGTACGTACGTACATGCGTACACACTTTCAGCATTCAGGCGAGTAATGTGCGTGATACCAGTGAGTGGTACTGGAGATCCAGTCTTCATTTACCGCGTCAGGTCCAGGCTTAGAGCTGGACTTGCTTTCCATGGGTTCATCCATGCTCATCCATGCTCCCATGAAGTGCCACATACACCAGAATTGTCCAGACAGACCAGACAGACCAGAGAGACCCCGCAGTCAGGGGTTCATCTAGCGACAGCCGGACGCATTACCTTTAGCGGCGTTAGCAGCTCGTCCAGTGGGACCTCGGTCGTATCAACTGACGTCGTTGATTCGTTCCTACCCTGACCGCCGAGATGCGAAGAATTCGCGAATCAATGGACGAGGGTATGCTGGCCCATGTGCACGCGTAAACTCCGTGAAATCCCCACATCCATGCGACACCTACCTTTGTAGGCTGATTAGGCACGTTGCAACACCCCTACTACGCCCCCTTCTATGTCACCTACTAGTCCCATACTCCCCTACTACTCCCCTAACTATAGTATAGCCCTCTATTTGCTGCAACTGAGACTTCTACCCTTCTACTGGACCCATCCCAATTCTTCTCATTTTTAGTCCTAATCCTTGGCTCCTATCTCTAGCGTCGCCTTGCCGCCCCTGCTATCATGCCCTAGTGCTCACTGCCCCCCTCTCTCTGGACCCCTCACACCTTGTTCGTCGCGCCATTTTTTCCACTTGCTCCCCTGAAAGTTTCCGCACCTGCTCATTCGGCCTTACTGTGCAGCTACACGGTTCCATCCCGCGCATCATCGCCCGTCTGTTCCCTCCTCCCCCCTCGACCCCTCCCCTCACCCCCTCCCCGGTTCCCCACAAGAACCGCGTTTGGTTCATTCTGGACCCAAGGACCATCGCACAGGTCTGGCATGCTCAACGGGGATCTGTTGGCGTATTGCCCATAGATTAGTTTTATTATGGAACACCCACTGCATGCACCCTGCACGTACAGTACAATTTCTTATTAAGGCAACAGTAGTCTCCCCCAGGTTTTTCTGTCATCTTGCTTCTCTGTTCCTCGTACAAACGACCACGCGCTCGCTCATTTCACGCCCTATCGACAGGAAGACCGATCGATTCGTCGTCTTCAAGTTCGCGCTGTTTCCTCGCCGCTCGCCATTGTCGCGTTGTGTATTCGTGAAGCTGAAACGCTTAATCGTGCTCAGATAACACTCCTTTGCGATCGAGCCCATAGCATGGCCTAAGAACTGCCTCTGTTGCAACGGTCGCGCATTCACCAATTCGACGGCGGCGCATCGAAAGCCACTTCCCAGAGGGGACCAGCTTCAACCTCTTTTTGCGGCGGCGGATGCCGGGTCCGAAATCTAAATCTTAGTCTGTCTTCGCCTCGCAGTCCGAATCGCAAATATGGTTTACAACGCAACATTGGATGCGGCCTTTCGGGGCAACTGTTTTGCTCCCTTCCTACAAGAGGAATTATACGTCAACATCACAACTGGCTGTGAGTTTCCCTCTGTTGCCAGAGCTCGCTGGGCCCCGCTAATAAAGCCTTTCCAGATATTCCCGGCAGAATATGTACGGAACTCGCGCCAAATATCACCTGTTGCTTGCCATGTCCGTCGACGGACTGGCTATACCCCGATTCATTTCAGACAGTAACAAACGCGAGTAGCTGGCTCAATGTGGTGGGACTGGTGTGCACAGTGTTCCTACTCCTTTCGTTTGCGGTTCTGCCGGTTGAGAAGACGCATCGGCACTATCTGAGTATTTGTCTTGTTATTGCCGTCGTAATCATGCAGGTATGTATTCCCTGGAACTTGCAGTCGGCAGTGGTCTAATCATCCATTCTAGCTGGGATTTGTTATCCCCTTGGGAGCGAAACCGGAACAATGCGCCAACGCGATTACGCCGCATGGTATGGAGAGTAGTATAACATGCGCACTCTCTGGCGCATTTCTCTTGGCTGGTGGTTGGTGCGGCATCATGTGGGTGTTCATGCGTGCCCTCGCGCTGCATTTGCAAATTTGTTGGCAAGTTGTAATTGGAAAAGCCTGTAAGTTGAACGTCTGGCAAGGACAACGGTATCAATAGCTGACGCGGGTGGCTCTTAGTTATGTGGGGTGCTTTAGCTGGAGGCTGGGGTGTTCCTGCTGTTGCCCTTGCTATTGCCATGGTATTCAGCGGGGTTTCATTTCGCTTTGGAGGTATGTCCGACAAATTATGGTCCTCATGTGCCTCTGCTAACCTGATTTAGAAACCTGCCATATCAACCACACGAACAGTCTTGCCGACTTTTGGATTCCGCTTCTGATATTTGCTGGCTTAACTGTCATCATCCAGTTCACCACGTTTGGATACTGCATAAAGGTCTATCTGGCCTCTCTTTCTGATAGCAGCAGCACCACCAACAGCTCTGCGCTTCCGTCGTATTCGGGTAGTGTTGTTACCCTTACCCCTCGACAAGCCTATCGCCGAGTTCAACGAGTTGTGGAACTTCAATGGAGGGGCATCGCTATCGTCCTCATCATCATAACCGATGTCATATTCTTTGCGGTTGTCTTCGTTGTGATGGACAATAACCAAATTAAGGCGGCAAATGTCTCGCTGCTCGATGCCACGGCGGGAGGGGAAACAAGCCCATCCGTGGAATGGCTTCTCTGCTTAGTGACGAACGCGGGCAAAAAAGGCCCTTGCTTGGAGAAATCCGCCGACCTGATCATGAACCAGGCCACGATTACCGCTGTACTTGTTCTTCTCTCCGTAAGTCTCATTCTGTCGTTAGTAGCTGTGAAGCGTAGTGCTGACAATCGCAGTGCAACGGTATTTGGCTGTTGCTTCTCATGTCGCGCCTGTCGATGTTCACGGGCTGGTACGACCTAGTCAGGTCAAAAGCCAAGCCCAGCGGGGAGTTTATTAGTGCAGATGCTGCCAGAGCTTACAGTAAGGATCCTAGCACTTACGAGATGCTTGCCTCGAATGGCCGAGACGTGGAATACCCGTCGAAACCCGATCTTCCTCTAACTCAATTATCTCCAGCCGTCACGTCTCCAGTAGGGAGATCCGGGAGGCAAACGCCTGATTATTTCGGCCGCGAAGCCAAATATCAAAATCCCACACACTCATTTTCGTCGCCGAGACCACCACCAGGCGGCAGAGATTGGAATTCTGCCACAACACACGCACCGTCAGCACACCAACCGCACCTCGATCCGTTGAGCATGAATAAATTTTAGGGGCTCCAAAAACAACACTGTTTTGTCTATAATTCACAAATGATTATAATGCTGGGAAATATAGGGAGTCATGGGCGCTGTTTGATTTTCGGGAGGCTTGAGGATGGTTTAGGAACAAAGTGATGCATTTTAGCGATAGAACTGCTGTTGTATGTATGCTCCTTTGGTGTGCTAGTAGATTACAGGGGTGGATACTTTCACGTGGTTTAAGACTCGAGGTTATTGTAAAGCTCGTTACCTTGTATACTTCGATTCAATCGATTCAGCTATTCAGCTACCTGATTTCATTTCACAAATATTACAAAAAGATGATACCCAGAGTTTCCCTGTTTCCCTGTTTCCCTCATAACGAGTGCTCAACGTTGCTATTCGCATAGGACCAACTATTTGAGGATTTAAGGGGCCACAAACAGACTGCATTTGAACCAGCTGAATCCCAGTTTAAGACCACTATCCTACTGCCTATAGGCTATCAAGCCTCAGTATGTGTTATTTTAGTCAAAATGATTCTGATAGTAGGAGAGGAAAGCCTGGAACAAGCAATGGATTAGCAGTACGCTAAATCCGAGCTTATACCCCTCTGTTGATGAGCATGGCAAGGCTACCACTTAAGGCTGAGACCCCACTGAATCTCACGCGCACGCGAAGGGCCCAAACAGCCGCGCTTTATACAGTAATAGTTAATCGCGGGGTTTGACGTCCTTCTGTTAACCTCACAAAAAGTGTCGATATAGCACACTCCGCTTCTGAAATATATAGTATCTCTCAGAGACCGCCTTGACGCTTCCAATTATGCCGACGGTGTGAAGCCTGTTTAATATCTTCAAGAATGGCGTCCCCTACGAAAGAGAGCTTCTCTTCTCTTGCGCCCACAAGCATTCCGTCAATCCAAGCTCCTCCGTCCCCTAGAACCCACCGAACACTTCGGAGATTGAACTCAGCCCACACATTGGGCTCAAACAAACCTTCCTTGATTTCACAACAACGCCTACAGCAAACGTCGCAGAACCTAACTCCGAGGCCTAAAGACCAGCCACCTTTGCCAACAACTCATGTCCACCAACGCACGAGGTCAAATAGCGATGTTACCACCGTGAGCACCCAGGCCACAGGACTAACTGGTAGAAAGCAAATCAGTGCGAAGAAGCCGGTGGCGGCGGAAACCCTCTCACTCGATCGGCTCATTCGAGAAGGCCCTGACCGCGACCTGAGGGGTGCGTTGGATTCCACGAGATTGAAAATTCTGGACCAAGGAATCAAGAGCGACAGCGATGGAATGGCAAGTTTACTTGGCGCAGGCTTGTTTTGAGCGGTTTTGCTGACTATCTTAAAGTCCTCTCTTCGAATCTATGCGTGGCTGATTCTCTTGAATGCGCCGCTACTGGAGACTGATGCATACCTCGTGCTAGTTCACCGTGGAGCTTCACCAGCCTACTCCAAGATCCGCAACGACACATTTCGAACACTCGCGACGGACCCTCTTTTCCGACGTCGGGTCAGTGAAGCAAGCTTGATCCGTCTATTAAATGCAGTGGCTTGGAGGCTACATGACGCGAAAGAAAGCCGCATTGAGAGTGCAAGTAGCGCTAGTAACAACAGCAAGGTTACACATACTGCCACGGCGGATGGCAGTCCAGAATTACATTCTGCGACGCCGGTGATCAAGAATAGAGCCCGAGCCTTGACCTTGACCACGGAAGGGTCGGACGCTGGAACGTCTGAGCCTGGGACATACGTCCAGGGAATGAATGTGCTCGCTGCTCCTTTCCTGTACGCCGCTCGGAGTGAATCAGAGGCTTTCGTTGCATTTCATAGGTTCATCACTCACGAGGTTCCTGGGTATGTACGTGGCGCCATGAGTGGTGTCCACAAAGGACTGGCACTGGTCGACAAGGTGTTGTCAATTGTTGACCCGAAGCTGAGCCTCTATCTCATCGGCAAGGGCATGCATGCAGAGCTGTACGCATTCCCCTCCGTCCTTACCTTGTGCGCCTGTACGCCACCTCTACCAGAAGTCCTGCGCCTCTGGGACTTCCTTTTTGCATATGGTGCACATTTGAACATCCTTTGCATTGTGGCACAGCTTGTTATGCTGAGAAACTCCATCTTAAGCTCCCCAAGGTACATATATTCTATTCTCAGTCCCATAGGAAACATTGCTGACTACTGTTACAGCCCAACAAAAATACTTCGGTCATTTCCACCTCTACAGGCCGAGACCATAAAGGAGCTTACGTTGACATTGATCAAGAAGATACCGGACGATTTATATGCAGAGATAGTAACTCATGCGCAATAGTACTTGGGATATGGAGCATGGAGCATTGCTGAACTATGTTGGGAGATAATTCGGCCAGGTGTTAGGCGTTTAGTTTGGGATTATGTAAGGTTTCGGGGGAACAAAGGTGAAGAGATATATGCATCACGAAGTCCGATGCCACATCCCATAATGAATACACACGAAGTCAAGTTTCAGCATCATATCAAGATTTTGTTTCGATGGTAAATATGTTCATTGTGTCCTATGCCACCAAATATCTGCCAAAACGATGCCTGAAAGAAATATATCAAGTACGTAGTTCGTTACCTCGCTCTGAGAATCAGAGAAGTGTTGAGAAAGCATTCATCGATAAACTATTGCATGATTAGCTATGTTCCCAAAGGTAATCCTGATAGAATAAGGCAATTGAGCTTTCGCATGCACTGCATGTTTGAGATATGGATCAGATAGTCCGTTAAGATCATCGGGCCTGTGAGGGCGCCTGACATAAGAGGTACCAGAAAATAAGTAAAAAGTGTATCATCATTGTATCTCGGGGGGGAAAGCGCCTGGATGAAAAGGGAAATGTCATAAAACTTACCAATGTCATTCATCAACACAACGGTCCAAACATCACCACGATGAGGGTACCTGCCCCAGTGTGATATGGTCGTCGTGGCCCATTACTGTTTCCGGCAATTTGAGGCCACAGGCCGACAAATCGAGTTGCGAACAACAACTCCAAAGTTGGAGAGTACAAATATACTGGCAAGAGGAAGAAAATCTCGATGGTTTTAATCTCCAAATTCCGATTGGTACTAGCGCGGTTACCACACACAGAAGTTGCTGCCCTAGCTTAATTTAAGCGACCGCACTTTTCGTCGGGAAGAGAAGCGACAACTTTTGATCCTCACCCACGACGACGACTCTCCGCCCTTCGACAACTTCATAATCATCGACAATGGGACGCCTTCACTCTAACGGAAAGGGCATATCTGCCTCCGCCATCCCATACTCCCGCACTCCTCCAGCATGGTTGAAGACCACTCCTGAGCAGGTACAATTTGCCAATTGACATCGGTCGCAAAGATCGCGCGCTTACACTTTTATAGGTTGTCGACCAGATTTGCAAGCTTGCAAAGAAGGGAGCTACCCCATCGCAAATCGGTGTTGTCCTCCGTGACAGCCACGGTGTTGCCCAGGTCAAGGTTGTGACCGGTATGTGGAATCTTTTTAATCCAGTTTCTTCGAACATAAACTAACGATGTCCCAGGTAACAAGATTCTCAGAATCCTCAAGTCCAACGGTACGGTTCCACCGACATGAATTCACGACTATACTCGGATATGCACATATTGCACGAATATAGCCGTGGATTTATTCCATAAACCCCAGCCTCTGTTTGGTCTCAAAGACTGACGGAGTGATCACAGGCCTCGCACCAGAAATCCCAGAGGATCTTTACATGTTGATCAAGAAGGTACGTTTTGGCAAAATTCGCACCAGACGCAATCGCAATGCTAATCATTGATTCTCCAGGCCGTCGCTGTCCGCAAGCACCTCGAGCGCAACCGCAAGGACCAGGACTCCAAGTTCCGCCTGATTCTCATCGAGTCCCGCATCCACCGCCTGTCCCGTTACTACAAGACCGTCGGTGTTCTCCCACCCACCTGGAGATACGAGAGCTCCACCGCCAGCACCATGGTCTCATAGATCATTCGTTGGAATGGATGTTTAAGGAGTTGGGGCCGGATATCTTGCATTATGATCGAGGTTACTGTTCTAAAAGCTCGGATAGCTTAGATCTCAGTGAATTGAAACCCGCACGCACCACCCGTCTTACATGTTCCTGGCTTTTGAACCGTGATATCAATGTGACAGTATGAACACTATCTGCTTGACCACTGGGCCTAATTTAGTTGGCGAAATCATTTCCAATCACTCCTGTCTTCTCATAGCTCGTTGTCATTACCAGCTGCTATCTCCTCTTTGATATCATGCGTAGCTGCCTATCCATTTTCCATCCCGTAATATACACCCAAATTTACTCAGTTTCCCTCAATCTCCTTAGATTTCTGAAGTAAGAACTCCCCCAGCACCCTCAGTGGGTCAGATGGCCTATTATAGAATCAATACGCTGCATGATAAGTAAAACACAGCCCCAGATTAAACGCACTGTTCTTTGGCCAGATGCTTCATGCCTTCCAACAACGTCGCCGTGACTTTAGCGTTCAGATACTGGCGCGCAGGAGCACCATGAGGTGGGGCATGCGCAGGCATAGCGGTGGGCCCTGGCTCAGGATGCTGTGACGCCGCTCGAGACGAGCTATCTGCAGCAATATTTGCCTGCACAGGTGTACCAGTGCGGGCAGGAATCGGGCTCTGAGCGTTGGGAACTTTTCCCACTGCAGGCGCAGGTGACTATGGCAAAATAAGCAAGTGTCCCACCAAGACCACTCTTATGCCACACAAACCTCAACGGACTCATCGGCCATGGTGACGTCTTTCGCCGCCTCTGATTGAGGTGGGTTGGCTGAGATATCAGTGCTCTCTGCCTCAGTCTGAGCCGCTGGTTGTTGGGACATGGCGAGTTGATACGCTTGGGCAGCGGCGGCGATTCCAGTGGGCGGGTTCTTAGCTTCCATTGTTTGAGAGATGTATGTATTAATTCATCTCCTTAGTGGTAGAAACAGCTGTCGATCTGGCAAGGACAGTTACTCTTTGTCTTCTCTCCAGTTATGTGTGGATCACGCCGCATAAATGGACATCACGTGATTACGCGTCAGGAATTTCGCGAACTTCTCTCCGCCATCTAGTTAACCCCACCTCCTCGCGATAAGGTGATTTATATCACAAAGGACGCTTCGCTGAATGGGCGATATGGCCTGGCTATAATACACGTCGGCCAGGCCCAAAACAGTGGATGGAGGGTTGCCAGATATCCCACAATTGTTGTCACAGATGGCGGCTATAGATGAGCGTGATAATGGTTATCCCGTGAAGCGGCGGAAGACTGGTGAGCAAGTTGAGACCCTGAAACCAGAAACTCCTTCAGCAACCTGCGGCGGCTTCGAAAATTCGAGGCCTGACTTGGACCTCGACACCTTTGGTACAGATACGGACGCAGCTGAGTCCAAGCCAGACACGGACGGCCCCACGGAGCTGGAAAGCGCTCTCCCACATCTAGATCAGGGAAAGGATGCTATCGTAGATTACGAGGCTATACAGCTGTTCGAGAAGGATCTAAATATATCCAAAGACCTTGAAGATAATTTAAACTCCCAGAAATTACCCAGTGGCCGCCGGTCAATTTACGTCGATGCCTTCAACCTAGCTTTGGAAACTGTCCTTGATGAAGAAAGCCATTTATTTGACGAGAGAGAGGGGAAAGTATTTGACGAGTGGCGCGGATTGAGTTATGAGGCCCAGTATCTGTAAGAAACGCCTGGCCGTGTTTATTACTAACTATTTTGCTAATACCTACTAGTTATGTCCGATTATTTCTCAGAAAGACGTCGGCCTGGCATCGTACTTCAAAACTGGGGTATCATTCCGATATATCAGATATTTCCGCTGCTATTGGGAGTCTACAGTCATCTCGTCCTCTGTCGCGGGTCTCAGAGGCAGGACTGATCACAGATGTTAAGATAGAAGACTCGGATTCTCAACTGGAAGGCAACTCATTTACTTTTGCCGATGCATTGACTGAGGATACCACGACGCTGGAGGAGGTATCATCATTGCTGTCGTTGGATGAATTGAAGAGCATCGGCAAGGAAGCAAGGGTTCGAGGAAAGAACAAAACGGAGCTTCTGAGCGCTCTTCGACGTATGAGTCGGGCTCAAAGCGGTCTTGGTTCGGTGGGCCTGAAGATACTGAAATCGAAATCTAATCTGGAAATAGTATCCCCTGAGATCAGGATATCAGATATCCCTCATATCTCGGCCGGGAACAGTGACGTGGTTCACCAGGACGAGAATGCCACTCGTTCAAACGGCAATGTGAAATTGTCAGATCAGACATTCGGCGAAAATAATAGGGATAGACACTTCATCCTCAGGATTCTTGGCAATATTGGGTCCTGCATTCGACTTTCGTCCAGTACGTTGAAACTTTTCGAAAGAGTACACATGGTTTATTACAGATCAACTAAATGGACGGGTGCGTAGTTCCCAGTTCACACAAATCAAACAATTACTGACACGGCCCAGATAAATCACTCACAACGATTATTCTGGCACGGATTCAGAAGAGGAATTTTCCAAATTATTTAATTTGTAGGTCAGCAAATATATTCCCATCGAGGGCCATGTTACTTGAATTCGAAGCAAGTATCCGCCTCCAACACCAGGTTGACAGCGTACTCGAAAATGGTCTACAGGATAATCAGGTACAGGAAGAAATGCTATCCATTTTCGAGGAGGTCTACCCCAAATGGCAGGCTCTGGTAGCAGATGAGCAGCACAAGGAGGAACGGGTCTATGAAAGCGGAGAGGGAGCATATCTACGACTCTTTTCGCCTTGCTCGGTGTATACACGCATTATATTCAAGGCGACTTTGGTATTTGGACGGCTGAAGATGTATGAGCGTGAACATAGTGTGTTGACGGAACTTCTGGAACAACGGCTCTTCACTTATCGTCGGGGTGGCATATACCAGAGAAAGGCGCTTCTTGAGGAGCATTACTTGGCAGACGCCGGAGCCAACTCAACGGAAACAGCTGGAATGAGCCAGGACCAATTGAAAAGATATTGGAAGCGGTCATCACTGAAGACGGCCGAAGAAGGTTTACAGGACCGTGACTGTCACGTAATATACCATTACGATTTGGAGAAGCGCATAGTCAAGCTCGAGAAGGCTATAAAAACCCCAAAGAGGGAACAGCACGACTTTGGACACACACGGCTTATCACGCCCATAGAGAGGAATGTTGAGGGTATACAAGTTCGAGTCATACCTGCTGATGTTGGGCGCGCGGGTGCTGAGGAACGGCGAAGTGCCAAAACGATATGGGTGGATGAGAAGGATGGTGGTGGCGAATGCAGCGTTGAAGCTATGTGCCTTTCATGGTATCGAAATCAGGGGTGGAAAGGTAAGCTCATGCATATTTCCCTCGGAGTAGTATTTCGAGAGAGATGGACAGTGCAGTTGTTCGATTCTGGTTGAAAGTAGGCTAATCGTCGCAGGTTACCATGCTGAAGGTGGCATTCTTCAAACCCTCTTCGCATACCTCTTCTATGATATCCTCTTCGCCTATATCCCGAATGTTTTCCAGACGGAATTCCAGACCTGCCCCCTGGATCTATACACCGAGGCGTTTTTCCCCTCACGCGCATCCGAGATACACCACCGACTTGCTGAGCTATCGAATGGCGGTGCAGGGCGATTAATCCGCGAAGTCGACGAGCGAGAAAGAGAGAGGCGCACTTGCGTGGTCGGCTTGAACTGGGACTTCGCGGTCGACGATCTGCTAGAGATTGCAGCTTGTTTTGACGGCTCAGCTCTGGCCAGTATCTGTATGGTGATGGCGCAGGATTATCGGCAGCGGGGAGGCGGCGTCCCTGATTTGTTCTTGTGGAATCCAGAGACGAGCCAAGTGATGTTCTCTGAGGTTAAGTCCGAGAACGACAGGCTTTCTGACACCCAGCGCTTGTGGATTCACGTCCTTATGAGCTCAGGGGTGAAGGTCGAGCTGTGCAACGCCGTGGCAAGAGAGATGAGGACAAGAGAGGAATGAGACGAAACAGAGACTGCAGGTTCAACATGACCGCAGTCAACTGTTAAAGGCCTACCTGGAGGACGAGTGAGAGATGGGATGAAACCTGGACCCTGCGCCTGTCTGGGTAGAAGGAGAAAGGGATGGTTGAACACAATCGTAGTCAACTGAAGGGGCCCTACCTGAGAACGAAGAGGAATGCGACAAAACCTGGACCCTGCGCTTGTCTGGGTGGAAACAGAAGAGGAGGGTCAAACACAACCACCCTCAACTGGCAGGGACCTACCTGAACGACGCGTTTAGACAAAGCATTGTGATGCCCGCAGCCACTGGTGCCTCCTACACATCGATGACATTCATAGGAGACTGATGACATTCTCGGGCGCTCCTCACAATCGGCAAACATGTCCTATTCCGGTCCCATCTGTCTGGTCGTGAGACACAAAGGGGCAGTGTGAGGATAGGAGAGGCTGATCATACCCGCGGAAATATCGAATTTCGGGGGGAGAGGATGCAAACATTGGGCTTTCCCATTTCATATTTCATGTATATACATATATTTATACCAACTTTGAATATGTGTGTGATTGGGTGCCAGCCCACAGGGAACAATATCGCAATGTGACGGCCGTGAGACAGGAACGACTTGGCGATGTGGTGTGAATTCGATATGTGGGACTTGTACCTTGTGCGAATATCCGGGGCAAGTGACACCACATTAGGGAAGAGAAGGATAATGGAAACAGGCAAAAAATGGGGGTTTGGTGGGGGATCGGTCGGCGGGCAAGGGCACGAAAGGCACGAATAGCTCAGGTTGGACGTCACGTCATCCGCCCCATGCGGTGGCATCATTTACTAGCGCGCTTCTGTGCAGAGGTATACTGCAGTACTTTGCGTTGGTTCTGGTCTGCGTGAACAAATTTTAATCTCGGACCCCAGGTAGAGAAGTACATCTGATCTATCTGATCTGGCCCGGCAGTGTCGTCCTCTACCGTCCGTAGTTTTCTCGTTATACAAATTAAACGTGTCTATGCTCGTACAGCTCGTACAGCGCGAGTGTTTCTGTATATATCGTCGTGCAGTATCGTGGCAATTGGGAAGGACAAGAGTCTCTCTGGTTGTACTAACTAGATGGACGATCTTGCATGTGTATGGAGAGCTCCGTGCAGGTACTAACTTGACCATAATAGAACAACGTGCACTGTTGTGCCCCGGACGATGTACCTTGCCCTGTCTTTTGTATGGGGTTTGCGGGCAACACAGCTCACAACAGTACTTCCAACAACCACTGCCACGGCCACGATTCTGTAAGCCATGTATGTAATATACTATACTTACTATTCTTACTACAGTCAGTATTCTTACTAAGTAAGGGAAAGGCTGTTGGGGTCCACGCGATCTTCGTAAGCATGTGGGAAACTTCACACGTATGAAAAGAAGGATACGCATTATACGTATTACACTAGCATTCTCTAGTATACTCAAGACGTGTACGTATCTCTGCCTTCTACTGCCTACACAGTACGTACAATCCAGTCCGTCCATACGGAATGCGCGCATATCTGCAGGCTTGGTGCAGGCTCGTTTTAAGGTTCCCTATCGCTTCTCTGCCCTAGTCTGCCCCTTGTCAATCTCTATCCACTCCGCCCACGCTTATCCACACCGAGCCGCCTCGGTTGCAGGGATAACATGGCGTGCTCTTCCACTCTTCCAAACGTTCCTCTCTTTTTCTCTCTTTTATGCGGGCCGATGTACTCATAACGCGTACTATGTTACTATCCATACTGTAAACCCGCCCAACTGCCTTACATTTGCAGCATACAGTATGGCGAGAAAGGGTATATACCAAGGCAAGTACATGCATACATGCATACGTACTATACAAACTGGACGTGCCTTATGCTAACAACTCCCGCTCGTTCTATCCTTCTTGCCCCCCTCCCCCCACTCCTCTCCACCAAACATCGATCTTGTTTGTGAATTTATCCCCGTTTCCCGCCTCTCGGAGGCCCGGTCATGGCTCCGGTTTGTGAGGGCTTCGCGGTATAATACTCGAGCTCGCTCGTGTCGTACATATAAATCCATCCCAATTATTGTACACCCTAAGCCGAGTCACCTGTCCATTCCTCTTCCCCTCCCTCCTCTCGCCCTCTCCTCTCTCCGGCTCCTATCAAACAACACCATTGTGACGACTATACCCCGAGGCCTTCAAATTCAATAGAACCTCCGGCCACCAACACGCCCCCAATTACGCCCTCACCACCCTCACCACTCTCATCCCATCTCCTCATTCCATCTCAGACAACAGAGTGGCTTCTATCAAACAAGCAATTTGCTCCTTCTCCACCTAACGACTTAACGACGCCACACTGCGAATGTCTCTGTCGCTTTCTGATTTATAGAAAATCACGCCTTTTCCGTCCAGAGTGAGGTAATCGTCCAGGTTCTGGCGTGCTGTGCTGCTCCCACACCAACTCAGGTCAAGCCACCATCTCACCATACCCTCCAAACCTCAGCTCGTGGCGTCCTGCGAAAGCTTGCCTACTTGCTTATTCTCGTCTCTCCGCAGCGGGAAATCCCTGGAGCCATACTTCTGGATCCCTCCCCCTTCTTGGATCCCTCCCCCACGGCACCCGTGCTTTCACAGGGGACCCTTTCCTGCAAAGGTAAACTTGCAGCTCATCTAGCAACCTAGACTATACCTACTCTGCATATACTACACACGCTCTAATTCGGCAGCAACCCACTTCACATTGCACATCACCACACCCTTGTCTGTCAGGCCGCGCCATATTCATATTCGGTGCTCCTACGCGGGGGTCAGGGTGGTCACTGTTTCACTCTCCACGCGACTCTGCGCGCCCAGCTGAAGCTTGACCCTTTCCACGCATTCTTTTGTTCAAGGGATATAAGGCACGCCATCTCCCATCATCTGCAGTCTTCAGTTTGGTCAGCATCCCTTCCTTCGCAACTACCTCGCCTTCATTAGGAAAAGAGTTTCGTCTTTTTCTTGTCATCTTCTGGCAACGTCGGTGCAACTCGTGCACTAGACACCTCGGATCTTAATCGACTCGATTTCCTTTGCTACCGCCCTCAAGGGTCATCCTACCCAAGATGGCCGAGTCAAGGGCAAAGGCTGGTCACTTCGTGGCTAAAGCTCTCGGAATTAAGCTTGACGAGCCATATATCTACGAGACCACCACCAGGGGCGAGTCTGTCTTCTCAACCAAGACGGCTGATACTTTCGTCGAGGAAGAGCCGTCGACCTGGGAATGGATCCATGAGACGGTCCCAAGTTGGAAAGATTTGGGATCCTACCTCAGATCACTGTTCCCGTTTACTTACTGGATTACGCGCTACAACGTGCAATGGCTTATCGGTGACTTGGTCGCAGGTCAGTTATCCCGCCCGCGGTCGCATCTCCCCTACACCTGCTGACTTTGGTGAAGGTATTACAATTGGAGCTGTTGTTGTCCCCCAGGGAATGGCTTATGCTCTGCTTGCAAAGCTAGAAGTTCAGTTTGGTTTATACTCTTCCTTCATGGGCGTCCTGATATACTGGTTCTTTGCAACCTCGAAGGATATTACTATTGGTGTACGTTATCCCTCTTCCCCCTGAATTTTGGGACTGTGTTGACTCCTGAAACAGCCTGTTGCCGTCATGTCAACAATTGTTGGTAATGTCGTTATCAAAGCGAATGCCATCGATCCTACTATTCCAGGGCATGTTATTGCCTCTGCATTGGCTGTACTCTGTGGGGCTATCATTGTGACAATCGGTCTGCTTCGAATGGGATGGATCGTTGATTTGATCTCGCTCACTTCTATCACCGCATTCATGACCGGATCGGCTATTAGCATTGCAGCTGGCCAAGTTCCAACTATGATGGGCATCAACAAACTTCTGGACACACGTGCTCCCACATATCTCGTCATCATCAATACCTTGAAAAACCTTAAGCACTCCAACCTGAATGCGGCCATGGGAATTACTGCTCTTGCGATGCTATACATCATCCGCTTCGCGTGCAGCTATGCTGCCAAGAAGTATCCGAGCCAAAAGAAGACGTTCTTCTTCGTGTCGACTCTCCGAACAGTCTTCGTTATCCTGCTCTACACACTTATCAGTTATCTCGTCAACAGGAACCATCGCGCACATCCGCTATTCAGCATCTTGGGAAAGGTTCCTAGAGGTATGCTATTCTGCACTATAGCGCATTTGTTCTATTTATCTAATATAAAACAGGATTCCAGAATGCCGCGGTTCCGAAGATCACTATCCCTATCATCAAGTTGTTCATCTCCGAAGTGCCTGCCTCCGTCATTGTTCTCTTGATTGAGCACATCGCGATCTCAAAGTCCTTTGGCCGAATCAACAACTACGTTATTGACCCGTCACAAGAAATGGTCGCCATCGGCGTTACCAACATCCTCGGACCCTTCCTCGGCGGATATCCTGCCACTGGTTCTTTCTCCCGCACAGCAATTAAGTCCAAGGCCGGAGTCCGTACCCCATTTGCTGGTGTAATCACTGCCGTTGTGGTACTCCTTGCTATCTACGCCTTACCGGCAGTCTTCTTTTACATCCCGAGCGCGAGTTTGTCAGGAGTTATTATCCATGCCGTTGGTGATCTCATCACCCACCCGAACACGATCTACCGATTTTGGCGAGTCTCGCCATGGGAGGTCCTCATCTTCTTCGTCGGTGTGTTTGTTACCATCTTCTCGTCTATTGAGAACGGTATCTACTGCACGATCGTCATCTCGGCCGCTATTTTGCTTTTCCGTGTGTTGAAAGCCAAGGGTCGATTCCTTGGCCAGGTTAAGATTCACTCCGTCCGTGGAGATAATATCCTTGGCGACAGTACCGATCAATACAACCAACAGGATTCGGATGCTCCGACATCCAATGCCGCCATCACGGACGCACGCTCCCGCAACATTTTCCTTCCCATTGATCATGACGACGGGTCGAACCCCGAGATCGAGATCAAAACCCCATACCCTGGAGTCTTCATCTACAGATTCTCTGAAGGCTTCAACTATCCCAACGCCAATCACTATCTTGACCACTTGACGAATCACATTTTTGCCGTCACTAGGCGCACCAATCCGAATTCGTACGGGAAGCTAGGAGACCGTCCTTGGAACGACCCGGGACCTCGCCGTGGACAAGTAGAGGTCGACGACTCCGGAAAACCTACTCTTAAAGCTATTATCTTCGACTTCAGCTCTGTGAACAATGTCGACATCACCTCGGTGCAGCAGCTTATTGACGTGCGCAACCAACTGGACAAATACACATCACCGGAGGTCGTTGACTGGCATTTCGCCTGCATCAACAACCGCTGGACGAAGCGGGCGTTGGTTAGTGCTGGATTCGGAAACCCATCCCAGCCAGGTGTCGACTTCAACCACCGATGGAAGCCAATCTTCAGTGTGGCTGAAATTGGCGGGGCAGATTCCGCCGCCGAGGTTGCCGAGGGTATTGAAAAGGATGAGCTTGTGAAGCACCGGACACGGGATGCTGAGCGCACCTCCTCCAGCCCTGACGACATTGGAAACAGCCCCTCGACCACCACCACCGATGGTCTTGTGCCCCAGTTGAAGCAGCCAAATCGTGTCGCAGTGGTTCACGGGCTCAACCGCCCGCTGTTCCACACTGATCTCACTGGTGCCTTCCAGAGTGCCGTCGCCAACATTGAGTGGAGGCAACAGTACGAGGACGCAGGTGGCGCGGGCATCGGTCAGCTGCCTTAAGTTGTTGCTGTTTTTGGTTTTGTGTTTTGCGAGATACCCACCGGGTCTGCTATGCCCCTGGATTGTTTGGGTCGTTTTTTCAGCGTGCTTGTCCTTTGAGAGGTTGGGAATTGAACCACAACGATATCTAGTACATGTATCTATCGTATCTATTGTGGCACTGTGGTACATAAGATGCGAAATTGGTTGGACAAATTATTATCTTCTATATGTCCTAAGCAATATTCGACATGCCTATATATATGGCCAGCATTTAGCAGTAGCTTATAAGCCTCATTAATATCATTCTAATTTCCAAAATGCACTTTTTATATTTATGTTAGTAGTCGATAAAAGATGCTTAATTATAGAGTACATCCATAGCCTTTCGTTGGAGGAGGTGCCTCCGGGATGTGACCCCCCGTACCCCGGTCTCGGTCGCGGTCGCGACTTCGCCGAGCATTACGCCCCACACGATGATCCATGTACTTAGCGTATCTGACGAAACTAGATCCCTGTATGAGAAAGGTGGCCTGAAGCGACGGTACCTGGAGAGCCATCAACCATGAAGTGTCACCCAGAAGAATCGCAGAATCTGGGGCATATTCGACAATCCACGCCTACGTGGAAGCTGCGCTAATCTCGACTATGAGCTGATATCGCTTTGGGCTCTATCAATTGACCTCGACGTCTTCTCAACGACCAATTATCCTCGGCCGCGCTCTGCAGGATGCCGCCGAAATCTAGATTCACAAGGCTAGATGCCTTCACAAAGACGGTGGATGAGGCGCGAGTACGCACCACCAGCGGAGGCATTGTTACAATTGCTTCGCTCCTCATAGTAATCTATCTCGCTTTTGGAGAATGGGCGGACTATCGCCGTATTGTCGTCCACCCGGAGTTGGTGGTGGACAAGAGCAGAGGAGAGAAGATGGAGATCTGGATGAACATTACATTCCCATACGTCCCGTGCGAGCTTCTTACGCTTGATGTGATGGATGTGTCGGGCGAGATGCAGACGGGTGTTAAGCATGGAGTCAGCAAAGTCCGCTTGAACTCCCCCGATGCGGGTGGCGGAGCTATCGATGTGAAGGCACTTGACCTGTGAATATGCCTCCCCATTGAACAATTGACTCGAGTCTAATATTGAACAGGCACTCGACCGAAGAAAAAGCCGCGCACTTGGATCCCTCATACTGTGGCCAGTGTTACGGCGCTACCCCTCCACCGAACGCACAGAAAGCAGGATGTTGTAACACCTGCGACGAAGTACGAGATGCCTACGCGTCTGTTTCCTGGGCATTTGGCCGAGGCGAAAACGTCGAGCAGTGCGAGCGCGAACACTATAGCGAAAGGCTGGATGAGCAGCGCAAGGAAGGTTGCCGCATCGAAGGTGGAGTGCGGGTAAACAAGGTCATTGGCAATTTCCATATCGCCCCAGGACGCAGTTACAGCAATGGCAACATGCATGTCCACGATTTGGCCAATTACTGGGATACTCCGAGTCTGGAGCGCGGACACTCTTTCGCGCATACCATCCACCATGTGCGCTTTGGCCCTCAACTACCTGAAGGGCTTTCAAAGAAGTTTGGTGGTAAGAACCAGCCATGGACCAACCACCATCTCAATCCTCTTGACGGCACACAACAGCATACGCGTGACCCTGCCTTCAACTATATGTATTTCGTTAAGGTCGTCTCAACCTCCTACCTCCCCCTCGGATGGAACAGCAAAAGTGCAGCTAAAACCCAGATTAACGAGGAGAACATTGGGCTTGGAGCCTATGGCCATGCTATGGATGGAAGTGTCGAGACTCATCAGTATTCTGTAACTAGCCATAAGAGAAGTCTTAGCGGTGGAGATGACGGCGCCGAGGGTCACAAAGAGCGCCTGCATTCTCGTACTGGTATCCCAGGCGTTTTCTTCTCATACGTAAGTCCCTGACGCCCCGGCAACCCTGAGATGCATGCTAATATACATTAGGATATCTCGCCTATGAAGGTTATCAACAGGGAGGAGCGTACTAAGACTCTATCCGGTTTCATTACCGGCTTATGTGCGATTGTTGGTGGTACTCTGACCGTGGCTGCGGCCGTGGATCGCGGTTTATATGAGGGAGTTTCGCGGATTAAGAAGTTACAAGCGAAGACACTCTGAAAAAGTGGCGGGTTTTTGGAAACGTGCCTGTCATATTATGGAGCATACGGCGAGGAGTTTATAGTAGAGGTGATAGGAATTGGCTTTATCAATCAATCTTTTAAGGTTATTAACCATGGAGATGCCCTTGTGTTGTATCTGTGTCATTGGATCACAAGCAGAGGATACTCCATCCACAATGCACAACTGTAATCGAATTAACTACAAAGCCAAATAATAGATATGCAGTTTGCAGCGAGTTTGCAGCGAGTGTGACATCCCTCACTGAAGTAAACTTAAATTCTAGCTCAAGCGCCAAACCACGTGAACGGAACGGAAGCGGCTATCTCCTTACTTTTTAGGGGTTCAAGTGCCGCCTTACTGCAAATCCACAATGTGCGGGGTTTGACGCGGGAGCGAGGTATACCACTGTACCCTTACAGTTACAGTACTACACCCGTTTCACTCACTCGCCCTGGGGGATGGGCCGCCAGACTCTTACACTGTATATTCATCCCCTGAATCGCTTATTTGTCGTCACTCGGTGAATACGAACAACTCATTCTGTCTTGTCGCAAAGCGGAACACCATTGAATTCACTACTTTATTGACTCCGTCGCATAGTCAATTTGTGTGTATACAGTCGCGATCTACTCGAACTTCTGCCACGGTTGCCCTCACACGCGCATAACTAATTCACCCGGCTCGCATCGTCAGACAATACTCCACCTGCCCGCCATTCCACAGTTATATACCCCTCGCCCAGTTGGCATCGTTACCTTCAACTCGTCACCGGACTGTGCCATCTGCCTCGACCTTCGCGTCGTTTCTACTGCCCGCCGAAAACCGTGTGCTGGAGGCAAGATATTATTACATATCAGTGGCCGACCTACCTCACGGACTTTTTGGGAGGAATACATACATACCGATGAGGCACATGCTCATACAAAAGCCAGAACCAGATTGGTGTGACACCTTATAACAGATTGCGACTTGAACCAGTGGATGGTACCGGAACTTTGCCCAACTACTTCGAACACGACATCACTGCGCAGCACGGAACTCTTGACGTGCTGCCCCGCTGCCCCCACTACACCTTATATATAAAGCTACAAAACGATCAATCGCATGGGTTCACGACCACCAGCGATCGAGATCCGATCGCGGTCCCATGGCCCTCTAGGCTCAGATTACGAACCCTCATTGCGCCCTCTACCATCTCCCCGCCTACATGTCGCCGGCGATGTCCCCCCCGAGCTGTCGCCGCTCGATGCCTTCGCTGCACAGAGTCGGCTCCTGGCAAAGAAGCTAGAGGAGGGGATGAAGGGAGAGAACCGTATGAGCCGCTTGCCACCGCTTTCGAGTGAGAGTCCTTTGATAGCATCACGGCCGGGGTTTTTTCGTTCTGCTTCTGCCCGTGATGCAGAGAACATTATGGCTGATCCTCAGTCGTCTCGTCTTGGGATGAGAACAGAAGTCGATGAGCCTACGCTTCGGCCTATCTCGGTGTATCCTAGAATGAGCAAGATCCCCAGTCCCGGCCCAATGCTCAATTTCCCCCTTACTCACGATGATGATGATGAAACCAACCGCGGACGGAAACCAGGGGGGACTGGAAACAACATTATGCACAGCCGAACGGAAGAGTCCCCGGGGCCAATCGGCCAGCTTCCTAGCGGTAGAGTGCAAGACCGCTCTCCATCTCACTTGTCAAGCCGTCCGAGCATTGATTCGATATCACAGCAGCGCTCCTACGACGTTCGCGCTCTTGCCCCTCCTCGATCTCCCTTTTCCCCAAAGATACCTAGTCTTAGGTCGATATCTGCCGATGGTTCGGATGAAGAGTCGGCAGCAATTGCCCCGTCGGAGAGAAATAACCTGCGCAAGCTCTCGTCGAGTAGTAGCCTATCGACTTCGCCCATCTCGCCATTCATGCCTAGATCACCATCTATTTATTCTGACGTCTCTGCTAGCACCAACCGGCTTTCTAAGCCTGCGTTTAATTTTTCAAGGCCACTGAGTCGCGCCGAGCCACCACCAGAAATGCTCATGCGGCAGTCATCAATGGACAGTGAGCGGTTTATGTCTAGGGACGATATAGCTCGAATGCCGTCGAACTTGTCACCCGGTATACCTCCACCAGGCACTCAAGAAACCCCAGCCCCTTCAACCATATACTCTACATTTGCTCTCCCACGTGGTAAAATGCCCGAGCCAGGTTCATTAACCAGCCCGAAATTGGAACAGCCTTCCAGTTCAAACCAATCAGACCTGCCGCAACCCTCATCAAGCAAAACTGAGACGTCTCCGCCTCGTGCGAACCGGGACCCAAATGCAGAGAAGTCTGCAGAGTGGCATGTAACAAAGGGAATAGAATGCCACGAGAATGGATCATTGAACGAGAGTACCTATCATCTCAGGATTGCGGCGAAGCAAAATCATCCTACTGGCATGCTCCTGTATGCGCTTGCCTGCCGACACGGCTGGGGTATGCGTGCAAATCAGCAGGAAGGTGTTCTATGGCTCAGAAAGGCTGCTGAATCCGCCACATTGGAAGTGAATGAAGATGAAAATGCCGCCAAAGGAGGACAGGCTGTGGATGTTGTAGATCAGAAGCAAAGAAAGGCTCAATTCGCACTCAGCATGTGCGAATTGGGAATGAGTCACCTTAATGGCTGGGGTATTGAGCAAGATAAAGTGCTTGCATTGCAGTGCTTTGAGATCGCTGGTGGTATGTTCCCTCTCCTATTTTAGTAAGATTACTTGCTAACGGAATTTGAAGCATGGGGCGACGCGGACGCACTTGCAGAAGCTGGCTTCTGTTATGCTCAGGGGGTCGGATGCAAAAAGGACATGAAGAAAAGCGCCAAATACTACCGTATGGCCGAAAGTAAGGGGATCAGCATGGTTGGCAACAGCTGGTGAGTTTCTATGCAACCTTAACCAAACGAGTGGCAGCCGATTAATGTAGGCGTGATATTAGGATCCATAAGAGCAAGTACAAGGAAGACCCCGTTGACGATGATACATCTGGGCTAAAGAAAGGTCGCAATAAGTCACAGACTCGGTCCATATTCGCTCGCAAGAAGTCATCTTAAAATTAATCGACTATTCTATTATGTTCAAATAGCCTGGCCTGAAATACCATCAGATGCACCTTCTACATAACGAACTGTTAAACCCGTTAATGCTCTAGTGAACTACGTCCAGTGCTTCTTTTTTCCCACGGTAACTGTGACTTATGCCCTAACACAATGTTGACTTTTCCGCATCTTCTGAAAATGTACCATATTATAAATCCCAAGGTAGTTAATTATAAGTATGAAGGCGGCGAATATGGGAATGAGAGGGGTGATGAGGGGGTTGGGTGTGGAATAGAGGGTGTGATGATGGAGAGGAGGGGGTTAGTGGCGGAGATTGTGTATGTTGTTAAGGAGAAGCGGGAGCAGCTTGGGTTTGCTTTGAGTTCGGAGAAGAAGTGTTAGGGGCGTCGAGGGGAAGGAACGACCATTACTCCTTCCCTGTGGAGTTACGCAGTAGCAGCAGGAAAGAACGACCATCGCTCCTGCTATATTTGGATGTGAGATAGTGGAAAGTGGAAAGAGGAAGGCACGACAGTCGCCCTTTCCCTATGGAGTTTTGAGATAATAGAAGGAAGGTTCAAGTATCGTTCTTGCCATTTTTGATTGTAGGGCACTACACGGTAGAGAAGCGGAAGGCAGGACCTTTGCTCTTTCGCTATAGAGTTGATCGCCAGCAGTAAGAAGGATTGACGCTACCTATGTCACAGATAAGTCCATTAATGAATGAATCAGACTAACTGCCCTCGAATACTATCTATATATCATCTAAAAATTCGATCTTAAGCTAGTTATAAAACTGTTCCATTGCTAATATAAAGACAGCGAAATCATTAACTATAGTTTAGAATATAAAACTAAGCTAGGGCATAAGATAGTAAATGCATAGGAGAAATTGTTAGTTTTATAGAGCTTAAGCTTGGCAGTAAAAAGCTTGTCTATTTCTAAAGTTCTAAGTTACATGTTATTAGAGTAGTAACGTAGGTCATGGCCAGACCTGCTACATGGCCGGACCTGCTACCCCACCAAAATCTAGGGCTAATCTACTAAACCACTAACTTAGAAAATCGCAAATAATTCAATTACTACCACCCTAATTCATCTATATCATCCTCTAAAGGCTCTTCTTCACTCTCTTCATCTATTTCCTCAATTATAGCTTCATTTATAGGTCGTGGCGTTGTTCTAGGCCTCTGTGAAGCTGTAGCTGTTGCTGCTTCTGCTTCTACAACTTGCAACCGGAGTTCTTCTGTAGAAATGTGGAATTGACCCTTTAAAACTGCTCTTTTACCCTTATTCTGTGTTCTTCGCTTTTGAATAATTGAGCGTAAGTTATCACACTCTCTTTTTTGAAGAGTGTTACGTGTATTAAGGCGTTCTGTCTCGTCTGCTAACTTATGAATATATCGCTTTGTAGGAGTATTCAAAACACCTTGATTTAAGGCTGTAGAGAGCACAGAATTCGCTTTTTGGAGCGTATTAAAATCAGGTGGACTGCTGTTTAAGAATACCTTCTCAAAAATATCATGCTCTGTAGGAGTATGTGGGCGTTCTAATATAACGTCTGTTGTAGGAAGCGTAGCTGCCCGAATGACTGTTTGTGGTTGAAATGGCTGTAGCCCACTCCCTCTCCAAGCAGAAGTGATATTTACATTTGAAAAAGCAGCTGCTCTTGCAGTAATGTATGCCTCTATCCATTCCGACTTCTGTATACGTAGTAGTTGTGCTTCATTTAGGTGCGAGAGGGCTGTTGTAAGGTGTTTCTTTAAAGGTCCAAAAATTGCAACATCAAGTGGCTGTAGAACATGAGATGTATGAGGAGGTATTATAAGGAGCGATATTCGATTTTGAATACAGTGTGATATAAAGCTTCCACTTATATGGCTATCATGACCGTCGCAAATAAGGAGGCGTTGTTGTAGTTTTCCATTTTGTGTTGCTTTTGCTCTTGTAGAGGGCTCAAAAACGCGTTTTAGCCACTCTAATCCATGAAGATTGCTTGTCCATCCTTTTGTGTTTGCAGAGAAGTGCCATTTTTGTATAACCTCCTTCGGAATCCAGCTTTGTAGGATGTTCTGTCCTTTAAGAATAATAAGGGGCTCAATAGCTGTTCCGTCCATACAGATGCATTCAACAGCAGACACCCATTCCTGTCGGCCAGGATGAGCTTGAAAACGCGTACGGAGTGTAGAATCGACTATAATTCGTGTAGATTGCATAGTTCCAATTGAAAATCCAGTCTCATCCATATTGTAGGTGTTGTAGTTTTCGATTTTTTGCTCTGTTATAAGGCCCTTGTACGCGTCAAACCACCCCTTTAACACCTGCTTTGTAACCCCATTCATCCTCTGTGCCTCAACTCTACGTCCTAACTTAACACGTAAGTTAGGATGCCTTTGAATGAATCGTGGCACCCACTCTTGCCCAAGAGGTAAGTTAGGTATTTGAGGTTGTTGAGTTTGAGGTTGTTGTTGTAGTTGTAGGTGTTGAGGCTGAAAAACGCGACACTTATTTGACCGAACTTCGTCTGCAACCTCACGTAATATCCGATGGCTAGGAGCGTAGCCACTTGCAGTAAGCTCCTTAATCCACTTTAAGAGGACAATTTCCTGATTTTTTGAC